>NC_056734.1:662952461-663252461 GCF_019279795.1 Protopterus annectens
AAGAGCTTGAGTTGGACTGGAGCTTGGAAAGGAAGCCCTAGGTTGACAGAAAGTTGATGACTCCACCACTGAAGCTCAAGCTTGAGACAGAGAAGGAAGGAAGGGTACCAGGAAGTCCAGGGGGTGGCAATGCTGGAGCCACACTGACTTGAGGTACCACTAAAGCTTTCGCATGTGGACCCTGGCCAGTGGGAGCATAGAAATGTTGGATGCCAGGAAAGCCAGGACACTAAGAAATTTCGGGGCCATGACTAAAGCCAGAGGAAGAAGAGGAGACTGGAAAAAGTTAGTGAGAAACAGGGCCTTGGGGACAGGCAGAGATACTAACATGGGGATGGTCTGTAGCCAGCAACCAAGGAAAATATGACATTGAGAAGGCATCAGAGTTGATTTCTGGAAGTTTATGGTGAGCCCCAGACCCTGTATTAGGGAAATAATAAATCTGAGATCCTGAAGCAGAGCACTGGGGGAAGAAGCTTGAATGAGCAGATAATCAAGATAGAGAAATGTCTGAATTCCTTTCATCCTGCAAAAGGCAATGACAGCAGCATTTGGTGAATAATCTTGGGGCAGTAGAGAGGTCAAAGGGCAACCCAGAGAACTGAAAATGCAGGGAAGAAACAAAGAAAGCTATTGATCTGAGAAAGATCCAGATTTGGTCTCAAAGTGCTCTCTTTTCTGGGAACAAACACATTCTGGAATAAAAAACCCTTTCTACCTGGGCAGGAGGCACAGCTTGAATGCTGCCCTGGTCCAAAACAGAATGGAGCACATCTGGGAAAAGAGGAAGTTGTTCCCAAGGAAGCTGAGTGATACCCAAATGGGAGGAAGGGATTTCCAAACCATGAAATATCCCTAGTGGATAATGAACAGAACCCAAGAGTCTGTTGGGACCTTTAACCAACTTGGAATAGACAGAGAAATATGGAGTGATAAAGGAACCTAACCAAGGGGAAAGGAAAGCAAATTGTCAAACTGTGTCCGGCTTATCTTGGAAAGCAGGTTTCTGGGAGATAAGGGTTTGAGTAGACTTAGCAGTAGGCACATGTCTAGAACCCTTTTTTTCCCTTAGGCAGAGGGTGAGACTGCCTATGAACAAAAGAATATTTGGTGGGATAATGCCTATGAAACATAAGAACAGGAGAATCAGAAATATGTTTTATCGCCTGCAAGGCTTTACCTTTATCCTGGAGAGACTTGAAAAGTTCAGCAGCAGTACCAAAAAGATTTTTATTATCCAAAGGAACATCCAACAGTTTGGCCTTAATGTTATCTGGCAAAGCCTGAAGATGAAGTCAAGAGTAATGCCTCATAACTGAGCCTAGGAGAGGCATCAGCTGCATCATAGCTGCATTTGATAGATTGGTGAGCAACTTCAGAGGTAACATGGAAAGGGCATAAGCCTTCCACTCAGAGTCAGGAGGGCCAAAACATACCTGGTCATATGAGTCTGGTAGTTGACAGCCCAAAATGATAAAGTGGTAGCAGTGTAAACCTTGTTACTCAGCATCTCCATGGCTCTACTATCCTTATCTGATGGGAGAAACTTGGTAGAGGGTAATGGTGGGCTTGTCAGAAGAGGCAGACACTATAGAAGGGTCAGCAGAAGGGCATTTATATAAAGAAATTTACATTCATCAATATTTTGTAAAATCTATCAGGTTTCTTGGGTCCAAGGAGATGAGAATCAGGGGCCACAGAAGCTGCTGAAAAGGTATCCAGGAGGGCAGGCAGAACAGTGGGACCAGTAGAAGGCTTAGGAGACTCCATATGGAGGATCTCATAATACCTTTCTGAATGTCAGAGACTTGAAAACTATCCCACTTAAAAAACTCCATAATGTGGGCAACAGTATTCCCAAAAGAGAGTTCCTCCAATGGGGTATCTGTACTAATAGAATCCTCTTCCTCTGAACCATAGTCCAAAGGGGGAAGGAATTTCAGAAGAGTAAGCCAAGGACTGTTCCCCAGAATCCAGACACTCATCTGAAGAATTTAGTTCCCTGGATCTTTTAAGAGGAGTGGAAGACCAGGGAGGGGCAGGTACAGCCCCTTGAAGTGGCTTTAAAGCCATTAAAGCATTAAATAATCCAAGTAAAATCCTACCACTCACTCTGGGGATCCTTAACTACAGGGGAAGTATGGTTGGTTTTCTGCAGGATGTCCACAAGAAACACCCTCAGAGAGTCACACCCCAGCGACATTCCATAAGAGTAGTAGGAATTTCTTCCCTAACTATGATCTGCAGAATCCCCCTCAGTCCCTTAGATATAATCTTTCAAGGTTCCCCCTCACTATCAGGGGCAGACATTTGTAAAGACTCTGATGACTTGTGAGAAGTCGGATACATGGCAGCCTCTGACATGGCCGCAACAGAGAAATGCAAGTTAACCATCGGACTATCCTCTGGGTTTCACTAGCCTTGGCAGAGACATCCAGAAAAGGCGGAACAGCAGCCATATCAGATCTAAGTTTTTTGGCCTTGTTCTTGGCAGAAGGTTGACTTTAGGATGGAAAGATTCCGCCATAGCACCTTGAGCCAACAGCTTAAGCAGCTGGTTTTCGAGGTAAATAGATAAAGAGGAGAGAAGACTATGTAGGGTCTTAGGGACAAAAGCCTGGCATATAGAACATGCCATATGGTCATGGGAAGCATCCAAACAGAAAAGACACTGGTTGTGAATGTGACATCCCTCCTTTGGGCCGGTAATCAAGGAGTCTCAATCCTCACCACTGACAATGATGAGAAATGTTCACTGAGAAAAGAATAAACACACAGTATTTTTAGATGCAGCTCTCTGCACCAAGCACAATTTCCCTTAAAAGCACACAGGGAATGCGCACCCCAATCCTGAGGCTGGACTTCCTCTCCAGGACACAAATAAGACTCCACACCAACCACCTTAGATTTGAGTCCGCAGCAGGGTGTTCCAAGCCAAGTCCTCCACCACCCTCTGTGTGAAATCACTGCTTTGTGTCCTTGTTCCAAGTAGCTCACACACACACACACACACACACACACACACACACACACACACACACACACACACACACACACACACACACACACACACACACACACACACACACACACACACACACACACACACACACACACACACACACACTTAGGAAAGGCTGTCCCAGATTTACTTGCAGCCAGGCTATAAGGTAGATACACAGCTGCCAGAACACCCCCAAAGCCAGCTACTCTAAGGCTCTTACTACAGTACCCAATTATACTTAGTAAAATTAATTCTTATACAAATGGTAGTATTAACCAAGTAGCAAAATGCAGCCACAGTGTCAATAAATAAATGTAAGTACTCTCAATGGTTAAAATATTTTCTAAAAGACCAGCCACAATGAAGAAGGTTTAGATATATTTAATAATAAATACTAAAATAGAAAGCATGAACTTACTTAATATCTATTTACAATAAACACCAGAGTTTAAATCACAAGAAATATAAAAAATACCACAGACAGAAAGACTCAGACAGATACAGAAAAACAATATTTAACTAATCTCACTATATTTTCCTAACTGGCTGAAGAATTACAGTTCCCTACTTACTTGAGTAAGGCAAGATGAAGTTAGATGACTGTCTCTTGTCAGGTCTAATAAAAAGTGCTGAGTGCTTCTATCTCATCTCTCACTAGTATCTGAATACAGTTTCAGTGCTGGCTACAGAATAATATCACATCTGGTCACCTGACTCTGTGGTTCCCACACTATCCTCTCACTAGCATCTGAGCCAGGATTTGGCATAGAAGTGTCACAATACACACACACAACTTTGTTAAGGCTTATTACAGCATCTGGGGACTGTAAAACAATTCCAACCTTTTCACCCTTCCTGCAAAGACTATCCATCCATTTTCTGGCACCCAGGGTAGCAATTAGTTCACTACTAAGGACAAAATAGTAGGAGCCCAGCCCATGTCTCAATAGACATTATGTGTCTGGCTGCATTCAGAATTGTGAGATAAAATCTTTATGGCCTAAATCAAGTCATATAATTTCAGGCTACTTTTCTTAAGGTTAGCTGGGCTGACCTTAACCCCCTCCCTTCCAGTATTTTTTGTTAAAAATATATACATTTCAGCAGTTGCAGCAATACAGCCTGACATACATGTGTATTTATTTTCTGTCCAGCAGGACCCACTGTTGCTACATTTTTAACACAAGCAGCTTTACAAATACATTTTTAACACAAGCATCTGTACAAAACAATTTATAGGTTCATAGGTTCATAGGTTCATACTAGGCTATCTGCCCGAGGGCATTTACAAGCCTAGCCCATAGTTTACCCCTTTAGTATGGGGAACTATACCCATTATTTTGCTGTGCCTCTGTTGAGCAGTGACACTGAGGTAATCCCTGGGGTATATCTGCAATCTCCCATCCATTGGTCAAGATTTCTCTTGAACAAGGCCAGCGAGGTGCTCTGCCTCACATATACGATTTTATTCCACAGCATAGGAGTCTTTGGGTGATGAATCTATCCTCCAGCGTCCTATTAATAGCCGTGTCGAGGTTTAAGTCTCCGCCCTTGTGGCTCTGACGGATCTAGATTTTTGAGGTGAAGCATATTCATCAAATCTGGGTTTGACATGGCCTTGTATGTTAGGCAAAGGTCACCTCTGAGCAGCGGTGGCGACTGAATAGAGCTGGAGTTCTTTCAGTCGGGCAGCATAGGACAGATGTTTGAGACCCTTTATCCTTTTGGTGAGGAACTTTGTGGCCTCTCCAGCTGCTGCAAGTGTCGGGTCAGATACATTCCGAATGGGGCATTGTACTCAATCATTGGTCTGATGAGTGATGAGTATAGGGAGACTATGACCTCCCTTGATCTAGATGAGAATCCCTTCATGATAAGGTGGGCAATGTAGAAGGTCTTCCTAACTACTTTAGCTACATGGGTGTCGAATGACAGACTACTATCAACCTGGGTCCCCAGGTCCCTGATAACTTCTTCTATGCTCAGTGGATTGCCACCTATTTGGTAGCTAGGGGTAACCTTGTTTTCCCGAAGGTATGACTATGCATTTTTGGCATTTAACTTTAGGCCATGGCTCTGGCACCAGTTATCCGTTTCTGTGAGACCCTTCTGAAGGATATCTGTGTCAGATGTGTTTTCTACTATGAGTTTGCAGTCATCTGCAAACTTTGTCATAACCCTCCTGTGTTTGCTTGTACTGGAAAAGTAGATGCCAAACAAGAGTGGGCCCAGGACTGAGCCCTGTGGTACACCACTTGTGACAGGCTTTGAGTCTGACATGGCGCCAGCAACTCTGACCCTGTGGGTTCTGTCACTCAGCCAGTTTGCAACCCATCTTGTGATGTGCGGGTTAACATTTAAGCTGATGAGTTTTTCAATGATACCCGAGTGGGGTATTGTATCAAGGCCTTCGCCAGATCGAGGTAGGCTGTATGGACTGCCTTTCCTCATCAATGGCTTTGGTGACTGTTTGAAAAAGTCAACCAAGTTTAGAAGGCATGATCTGCCTTTGACAAAGCCAAACTGGGATGGATCCAAAGTCTGCAAATTCCTATGTCTTTATTTATGAGGTCCATTATGATCCTCTCCATGGCTTTGCAGATAAGGCTTGTCAAGCTAATGGGCGGTAATTTCCAGGGTCGGTGGAGGCACGTGGGACCACAGTTGCAGTGCGCCACTCCCTGGGTACGTATCCAGAGGTAAGACTATGATTAAACAGCTGTCCTAGCTGTGGGTTTAATTCCTCATTGAGTTCGTGGAGCACACAGCCGGGGACACCATCAGGTCCCATGGATGCTGTGTTTTTTGCTTTGGAGAGAGCAGTTCTCACTTGGGCGTTGGAGATGTTTGGAGATGTTTTATGAATTTGATATTCAAATGACATATAATTCTTTATAAAACTCCAGCTAGCTATGCTAGCATATGCTGCACATGAACTGCCCTAATCTCTCTGGCACAGCTGGCACTATGTCACATCACCACATTTTTCTCCCCCTTTGAAGACTCAAGCTAGTTTTTCAAGTGGCCCTGTAGAAATGTCACTTGAGAGGAATGAGCCTGCCCGGGAACACATTAACCCATATCCTGCCTTGACAGCCCATCTCCATTGGCATTGATGATCCCTTCCACTGAGGTGTCAGTCTGAGCCTCACTAAGGAGATTAGTCACCAGATCCCACTTAGACTCATTCTGCCACCCACAGCAAATACTCAGCACAAGGGTCTCCCTATCATGGTTAGACTTCATCATGTTAACATGGTACAATTTGTGCCCCTGCCTCCTGCCTATTAGGTTTACCAAGTATTTAACATCACTGACCTTCCTTACCACTTTGAAGGGTCTTTCCCAAGCTGTCTGCAGCTCACTGTGTCTGACAGGAATGAGCACCATATCCTGCTGTCTCACAGCATACTTTCGGGTTTGAGCATTCCTGTCATACCAGATCTTTTTCTGCTGTTGGGCTCCTGCCAGGTTCTCCTGGGCCAAGCCCACAAGCTCCCTAAGCCTTGTCCTGAGGTTTAAGACATATGCCACAGTAGAGTATTTGTAGGAATCACAATCATCCTCCCACTCATCATGAATCAAATCCAAGGGCCCCCTTACCCCTATGCCCATACAGCAACTCAAAGGGTGAAAAAACTGTGGATTCCTGTGGTACCTCTCAGTATGCAAACAGCAGATGGGGCAAATATTTGTCCCACTCTCTCTTAAACTGGTCTGTAAATGCTTTTAGCATGGTCTTTAGTGTAGAGTTTAACCTCTTTAGGTGCTTCACTCCACAGAGCGCCCACAGACAAACCAGCAGGTCTGACATGAAATCAGCACCTCTCTCAGTCAGTATTTATCTCAGGAAACCTACCCTGCTGAAAATATCTAACAAAGCATTTGACACCTTCTCTGCCTCGATGAAGGTACAGTGCCACCACATCAGGATATCTAGTAGCATAATCTACTACAACTAGAATATATATTTCTCCCATGTGGAACTTGGGGTACTCAGAGGACCCACAATATCCATAGCTACCCTCTGAAATGGTTCCTGAATCACAGACAGAGGTATCAAAGGAGCTTTGACTTTGTCACCTGCCTTGCCTACTTTTTGGCACTTCTCACAGGTCCTGCAGTACCCTGTTATGTCACGTGCAATTCCAAGCCAATAAAGGTTCTGCATAATATATCTCTTGATATGCCTTATGCCCATATGACCTGCAAAAGGAATGTCATGAGCTATGGCTAGAAGTGCCAGATGTAAGGCTTTGGGCACTACCAACAGTTGCATTCTCAAACCTGCTAGCCTTCCCTCAGAGGTCCACTCTCTATACAGTAACCATTTGTTCCAATACAAAGACTCCCCTTTTCCTTGAGAATCAAGTGCTTCCTTGGCTACCTCCGTCAAGCCTCGTAATGTAGGGTCTGAGAGCTGAGCCTGTCTCAACTCTACCTTTGTGACCCTTCCCGGCTCCCCTTCCACAGGATGTCTGGTATCTTCTGATAGCGGTGCATCACTGTCAGCCTGGATAATACCATTCACCTATGCCCCTTGCAGTCACCCTGTCCAAGGGAACATCAGTACCTATCAGCAGCTGTGGCTCACTTTCAGGGTCACTACTACAGGGTAGTTCCCTCCCTGAAATAGCCATATCACCAGCCCCAGCTTCATGTGTGGGGGCTGTCTGGGTCTCCCCCAGGCTACGAGACCCACATGGCTGTCTCCAAGCTTGGCTATATGGAACTTCATGCATACAAGGTACTGCATTATCAAAATCATTCCCTATCAGGACATCTGTGGGGGGGTCCCTCTACAAAACATCAAAGTACCACAATATCGAATCCCGCTTCATCGAGATGACTTCACTGAATCTTCAGTACATTGAACACCTGGAACAGTGAACACCAACCCTGGGAAATGAACCACTTAGCCATCATGGTGAACCTTGCCCTTTCTCCACTGTAGTGTGATCTCAGAGTTGGTATACTTAGTTAGGGAGGGTATGGGGTGAAGCCCCCCCCTCCCCCACTTGGAGGGTTTTCTTCTTTTTCTGTGTGTTGTTTTGCCCTGGTGGTTGAGTGGTTGTTTACCTGGAGTTAGTTTTCATTTTTCCGAGAGTCTGATATAATGAAGATTCAGTGAAGTCATCTCAATGAAGTTGGATTTGATATTTTGGGGGTTCAATGTTTTGAAAGGGATCCCTGCAAGGATATCCTCAAACACACCTACTTGCTTGCTTCCTTTTCCACGCTACCAGACAAGGTGAACCCTGGCCAAAGGTATTTGCAATGGGGCCCCTCTTAAAGCTTTGACTGGAATGGACTGCCCAAGCAAGTACTGCTCCTCTTTAACCACTGCAGGCATCACAATGGTTATGACAGAGGCTGTGTCTCTCTTAGCAGTGGCCTGTTTTCCATCCCCTAAGATAGGATATAAACTCTGGTGATAGTTTGGTACCATACAACTTACCACTGGCATGCAGTTATTCCTAATTGCTGGCTCCCCAACCTTTTGTTCCTCACCTTGCTTCAGTGGACATTTGTTTGCTACATGGCCCCTCCGGTTACATTTAGAACATCTAAACCATGATCCTGGTCATGTACCTGAACTAGTGGCTTCCCCTGTTACTAGAAGACTCTGTTGGGGTGATTTAAGCTGCCTGTGATGATTAGGGAGAGATGGGCGAAGGCTGCCAGCCTAGTCAAATAGAAATTGATATATAATTCTGGCATTTGTAAATAAATGTAAAAATACAGGCATGTTTTCTTGAGTGTAAAAGAATACTGTGAAATGTGGAACTGCAAAATATGTGACAACATTGCACTCTACTGGCCCAGTGAAGCATGTTGTGACCCTTTCATGTTAGAATTCGACTCCAGTGAATCTGGATGAAGGTTTCATGCCCATTGTTTTAAGGCTAAAGTTTATGACCTGAATTTAAATAGGAATGTGCTTTACTGCTCTGGTTTCTGTTAGAGTATACATGCAAAATGGCTTTTATTGTTGTAAGTTTCTGAGCAGGTGTTAAATTGCTAAATAATGCAGTCTGTTTGCCTGGGAAAACCTAAGTGTCAACATGATGCAATTTGGGAGGGACCCAGCAGACATGTTTGTTAGTAATGTTTAAATACTATTTCTCACAAGAGACTGGAAGCATCTTGATCTTGGATATCTAACTCAGCACTCTGCCTTATGCTCACATGTAGGTTTTAGCACCATGATTTCTTATAGGAATAGTTTAAGCTAATAAAGATTAATTAGGTACTTTTCTTTGAAATTAGACCTGTCTTACTGTATTATTTTAAGTTTCTGTGTGATCTTTGAGCTCTTAGATATCTTTGTGGTGTAGTAGTTTTGTCTTGTGTTTTAATTATTTATTATTAAATATTTTTAAATCCTTCTACCTGTGGCTGGTTTATGTAGAGATAAATTATGCTTGAGTACATTATATATTTATAGAGTTTACTGTCTAAGCCCTTCCAATAGGCCTAGACTGAATAGTCACATTACCATTAGATACTAATATTACACAGTAATAATTGGACACCCTTTTAAGGGCCTTTTAGTAGCTGATATTATTAGCTGGGTGGTGGCAGGGATTACTACCGTATGGTCTGGGTAAAGGGGCACAGCTGGAGAATCTGTGTCAGCCTTTCCCAAGAGTGTCTGTGAAGTTGTATAAATACTTATCTCAAAGTGTGTGTGTGTGTTGTGTCGGCTACTTGGGCAGGAATACGAAGCACTGGTTTGATAGAGAGGGTACTGAAGGTTTTAGCTTGCCCAGCTAGGCTGAGACCTGGACGCTATAGCTGTGCCAGTGGAGAGTCTTATTGGGGACTGGTGAGTAAGGGAGCAACCAGCCCCAGACTGACTGTGATCTCTGGGTGCACTTAAGGGAAATTTTACTTTACTGTGTGTATTAGTTATCCTTTCCTCTCTTCTTAGAGATGACCTCCCTGGTGTTAGTGGTGAGGATTGAGGCTCCTTGATTGCTGGTCCAGGGCACGGCCGTCACACTGCCCACCATAGTTTTCCCTTATATCCATGTGCAGCACTGAGTATCCCCTAATTGTGCAGTGGTGCCATGCTTGCAAAGTAGAGATCCCCTTTTCTCTCCAGCTCATCTGCAAAGTTACACTCCTGGTCTGCCAACCAGATTCTCATGTCCTCAGGAAAAGTGCTAAGGGCTTGTTCCCTCACCAAAAGGTCTGCCAGCCTTTCAAAAGTGGTGACCTGGCACCCACTCACCCCCTAGGTAAATAAGTGTTTACCTCAGCAATATAATCACATGCACTTTCATCTGCCTTACATCTATGCTCATGATTCTTTTTTCTGTAAGTTTCTGGTATTTACTTAAAGCATTCCAATAAGCATTGTTTAACCTTATCATAATTTAAACAATCAGTATCAGAAAATTTGGAAACAGCAGTTACAGCTTTACCATGGAGTAAGGGGATCAGGAACCATATCCAGAGCCTTTGGTCAACATCATATTGCCTACATACTCTTTCAAATATATGAAAAAAGCTATCAAAATGGTCATGTTCTTTATACTGTGGAAGAAATTTACTGACCTTTGCTGTTTCTGGGGTTCAGTTGATTATTCCCTTCCCCATTACCTCCATGCTCCCATTGAAGACTTAACATGTCCCTCTCATGTTGATGCTGCTTCTCATTTTCTTCAGCCTCCAAACGCCGCAGTCTCTCATTTTCTTTGACGTCCAAATGTTGCAGTCTCTCATTTCTTTGGCCTCCAAATGCTGCAGTCTCTCATTTCTTTGGCCTCCAAATGCTGTCTTCTCTCTGCTGATTCTAATTCCATGAGTTTTGCTTCCAGTTCAAGTATCTTTAATTCCAGATGCATAGTCCTCTGAGGAAAAGGTAAACTGTCCTGTTTTTGAGGGTTATAAATCCTCATCACCTGACTGGTTGCCCTCCTAGTTGCCAGTCTGTGCTGCAGCTGTGACTAAGGCTGAAATCATTTCCTCTTTAGTCTGGTTGCCATACACCAGTCCTTTGGATATGCACACCTTAGCCAACTTGCTCACTGTCAGCTTACCATAATCCTCTGCTAACATCTTTGTCTGCTTTCCTGGACAAACTAAACTAAAAAATAAATAAGTAAATAAATAAATAAAACTGTTGTGAAAATGAAACTCTGTATATTTATCTTGTGGCTGCATAGAGTACACACACTTTTAGTGACAACTGCTTACAGGTTACAGAAGTTAAATATCCACACTACTGCTCACCAATATATGATGTCCCTCCTCTGGGCCAGTGATGAAGAAAACTCAATCCGTACCACTGAAACTGGTGGGGAGCATTCACAGAGAAAAGAATAGACACACATAGTATTTTTAGATGCAGCTCTCTGCATCAAGCATAATTTCCCTTAAGAGCACACAGGGAATGCACACTCCAGTCCTGGGGTTAGACTTCCTCTCCAGGCCCCAAATAAAACTCCACACTGATCACATCACAGTTGAGTCCTCAGCCGAATGTTCCAAGCCAAGTCCTCCACCACCCTCTGTGTGAAATCAGTGCTCTGGGTCCCTATTCCAAGTAGCTGACACATACACTCTTTGAGATTTGATTTTCACACACACACACACACACACACACACACACACACACACACACACACACACACACACACACACACACACACACACACACACTTGGGACAGGATGGCACAGATTTACCTGCTATGCCACTTCCACCCAGACTATAAGGTAGATACACTGCCACCAGAACATCCACAAAGCCAGCTACTCTAAGGCTCTTACTAGGGTATCCAAATATACTTAGTAAAATGAATACTTATACAAATGGTAGTATTAACCAAGCAGCAATACTTTCAGGACCATGCAGCCATAGTGCCATTAAATACATGTAAGTACTCTCAAAGGTTAAAATATTTTCTTAAAGACCAGCCACAATGAAAGGTTTAGATATATTTAATAATAAATAATAAAACAGAAAACATGAAACTACTAAATAATTCTTTACAATAAACACCAAAGTTTCAATCACAGGAAATATAAAAAAAAACCACAGATGGAAAGACTCGGACAGATACAGAAAAAAAGAATTTATGTTTTTACCATAATGTTCCATCTGTGTTGTTGATCTACTTCCATTCATCACTGATGAGTTCAGTTCCGTGCCCCACGGAACCGTGTCGGCCTAATACCAAGCTCGCTTACATGAAAAACTCTTGAGCTAAGTTGCTACCCACAATGCCCTTCTCTCTGTTATCTCAGATCGAGTTTGCATAAGACATATAGAAATAAAGGAGAGGCCATTTCTGCGCAAAAACCCTGACACACCACAAGGACCCATGAGATCCACCGGGAGCCTTTGGTGGGGGACTGAGGGTGGGATGTGATGAATGGAAAAAGATCAACAGCACAGATGGAATGTTATGGTAAGACATAACTTCTTTATCTGATGTTGTTAATCTTTCCATTCATCACTGATGGGACAGAATCCCAAGCTACCTGAGAAACCTGGGTGGCCCTTATGGAAGAACATTCCTGAGCACCATTGAGCCGAAGGCCGCTCTTCCACTGGAGACCATATCCAACTTGTAATCTTTGATGAAACTGTGTGGTTAAGCCCAAATGGGTGATGCACAAATGTCATCCATAGAGGCTCCGGAGTGAAAAGCTACAGAGGCTGCTATAGCTCTTGTTGAATGTGCTTTGATATTGTGAGGTCTAGGCTCATTTGTACGTGAATATGAAAAGGAAATACAATCTCTGAACCACTTTGATAAAGTGACTTTTGACACAGCATATCCCATCCTTGGACCAGAGAAGGAAATGAAAAGTTGGTCTGTCTTACGGATAGATTTGTCCTGTCTATGTAAAAACATAGTTGCCTATGCACATCCAAAGAGTGTAGGCAGTATTCTCCTTTATTGGAATAGTTTGGGAAAAACACTGTGAGCTCAATGGATTGGTTCACAGAAAAATCAGAAACCACTTTGGGGAGAAAGGATGGATTAGTACATAGAGATACTCTGTCTTTATGAAATATCAGGTACGACCTCTTGATGCATAAGGCCTGTAATTCTGAGATCCATCTATCTGAAGTGACAGCTACCAAAAAGAAACATTTCTATGAGAGAAATTTGAGATCACATTTTGCTGCAGGCTCAAAAGAGGGTTGAGAGAGAGTGACTGCAGTACTAGGGAGAGATTCCACGTCTCTAAGTGACGCCTAATTGGAGGTCTGCTGTGAAACACTACTTTGAGAAAGGTTTTGCACAGGTGAATGGACATAATTGGAATGCCCTGTACTCCATTATGAAAACTGGAAATTGCTGCTAAATGGACTTGTATAGTAGAGGCTGATGCTCCGTTTTCAAAGAACTCAGAAAGGTATTGGAAGGATGACAGAGACCGGGGCTGAGAAGGGATCCAGCATCCGTTCTTTAGACCAAAGAGAAAACCTTTTCCATTTATCTCTGTAAAGTTTTCTGGTGGATGGTTTATGGGAGGCCAGAATGATATCGCGAACAGGTGAGGAAAGGGCTTCCTGCCTGGCGACTAACGGAAGTGGAGAAACCAAGCAGTCAGCTTGAGAGTGGACAGATTCAGGTGAGTCAACCCTTGGGGGTGAGAAATTAAGTCTGGACGAGTGTCCAGGATCCATGGAGGCTGTAACAGAAGAGGCCGGAGGAAGGGGAACCACACTTGATGAGGCCAGAATAGGGCAATGAGGATCACCTTGCATCTCAACTGAGTGGTTTTCTTTAGGAATAGAGGTATCAAGGAAATTGGGGGATAAGCGTAGAGGAGACCTGTGGGCCAATTGTGAGTCAGAGCATCTCTCAGGGACTCCCCCTCTGGGGGAAAGAGGGCAAAGTAGCCGCTGCATTTGTTGTTCGAAGGGGAGGCAAAGAGGTTGCAGCAGGGCTGGCCTCATCGGTTGAAAATTTCTGCCATCACTTTGGGATTGAGAGACCACTCGTGTGGAAGGAGAATGCATCTGCACCTGTCCGCAATCATGTTGGAACTCCCTGGGATGTGCGTTGCTATAAGAAAGTGGTCGGAAGCTATCGCCCAGTGCCAAATTCTCATGGCCTCTCGACATAGGGGGTAGAATTTGGTTCTTCCTTGTTTACTGATGTACCAGACTACTGACGTATTGTCTGACTGAAATGCAATCATTCCAGGGGGAAGAAGCGGATGTAATGCCTGCAATGCTAACAGCACCGCTCTTAACTCCAGAACATTGATAGGTAGGTTGGCCTCTAAGCTCGACCACGTGCCTTGGACTGTCTTTCCCTGAAAATGGCCCCCCCAACCTATCAGGGAAGTGTCCATGGTCACAGTGGCATTGGGTTGAGGAGTCTGAAAGGGGCGACAACAAAGTTCTGCATCTGGCCTCATCCACCAAAGGAGATCTTGCTTGCAAGAGTTGGGTATGAGCACCTGCGAGTTTAGGGAGTAAAGATATGCGAACCACTGGGACAATAGGCGCCATTGTAACAGTCTCACGTGTAACCTTGCCAGAGGAACTATTGGAATGGCTGCAGCCATGGACCCCAGAGCCTGGAGAGCTTCCCTTGCTGACACCTTCTTTTGACAAAGTATCATACGCACTTGCAATCTTAACCTCCAAAGCCTGTGAGCCAGCAGAAATACCAGGCAGGATCGGGTATCGAAAACTGCCCCTATAAATTCCAGCTGTTGGTAGGTTCTAAGCTGGATTTCTCCCAGTGTACAGTGATGCCTAGGGACTCTGCTAATGAAAGAGTGTATCGGAGGGCCATAGTCAGAAGATGCTTGGTGGGGGGGGGATCATTTAAATATGGAAACACCTGGAATCTTTGAAGTCTCAGATGAGCTGTCACCACTGCTAGACATTTCGTGAACACTCTGGGGACCATCAAGAGACCAAAAAGCAGGGCTTGGAACTGGTAATGACTGGCTCCTAGCTGGAAGTGAAGGAGATTCCTGGAGCATTTGTCCATTTTGATGTGGTAATATGCATCCCGGAGGTCTATTGAGCACATCCAAACATCCTCCCTTAAAAATGGGAGAATGGATTGAATAGTGACCATGCGTAACTTGGTTTGTACAACTGATTTGTTTAAATGGCTGAGATGCAGAATGGGTCTCCAGTCCCCGGTATTTTTTGGCACTAAAAAGAATCTTGAGTAAAACCCGGATCCACATTGGTCTGGAGGGACTGGCTGGATGACACTTTTTTGACACAGTTTTCTTATCTCTGAAGCCACTTCTTCCTTTGATTGGGTGGAACATTGGGAAGGTTTTTTGTGGGTTTTGGACGGTAGGTTAGAGGGATGTAATAGCCTCTGGAGATTATTCTCTGCACCCATTGATCATTTGTAATAGAGTGCCAGGCAGTTTGGTGCAGAGAAAAATGAGCCCCAACTGCTTCCAGAGGAAAGCAATCAGGCAATGCTTCAGGAGCATTGATAAGACCACCCAGAGAAGGAATCCCTGGAGTCTTGGTTTCGGGAACCCCCTCTGTCCCTAAAGGGGTGTCTTCCACCATTGGAACCCCCTCTGCCTCTGGGGGAATCCTCACCATGTGCGTTATGGAAAGGACCCTGAGATTTCTTGTGCCAGATTTTTCCACTCCTCTGGTTCCTGGAAAAAGAACGTTGAGGTTTTGAAAAACATAGGCCAATGGCAGACAGAGTCTTTCCATCTTGCTTGCACCTTGTCAGCATGTCCTTCACTTTAGAACCAAATAAGGAAGATGGTTCAATAGGGGCATTCAAAAAGAAGGACTTGAAGGAGTCTGCGAGGTCACAGATGAGCATCCAGGCATGATGCCTCATGACTATGCCTGCACCCGCAGCTCTAGCAGCCCCTTCAGTTGCATGGGAGAGCAGCCTCATGGACGAACTGGAAATGGATTCAAGGGTGGCAAGTTGAGAGGCAACTTTGTTCCATGCCTCGTCAAAAACTTGACCCTCGAGGGATCCAGAAAGTTCTGTAATCAGATCTCTTTGGAGCCTCATGAAGTGTGCCAAGTAGTTCAGGGACCTGACAGCAAAGGTCGCTGAAGCAAAGACTCACTTCCCCAACCTGTCCACAGCCTGGGACTCCCTGTTGGGTGGGTGAACAGCAGGACTTTCTTCCACTAGATCCTTTTTAGTGGCCACCGCCACCATCATAGCATCAACTGGCAAACCTCTGGACCAGTGTGGATGCTCTTCCAGGGGGGGAAGAATCTTATCAGGTCTCCAGGGAATGGCCTCAACAGAGTCAGGGTTCTGCCAGGCACACTGCACAATGAGCTGGATTAACTCCTCGGCATGTGGGGTCACCCAAGAGGTAGAAGGCCGGGAGAGAAAACCTGCAGAAACACGGACTTCTCCAAGGAAGGGTTGGAGGGCTTCCAGCTACCCCTCTGTTTTAATATTTCCAGGATGTCTCCAAAGGACACATAATCCAGGGGTGACCGTGGGGACCCCTGCCCATCATCGTAGTCTGTGTCTTCTCTAAAAGACTCTTCAGGAGAGTTTATGTGCTTCCTCTTGCATGCCTTCTTCTGAGGAGGTTTTTCAGTGGGAATATCTGAGGAAGACTCAGGAGGATGGGTACCCCGAACTGGGGTTTCCTGAGGCTTCTCCTCCCAGTGTCCTCTGGAGATGGCTCGCGGTAGGGTGAAGTATTGACGTCGGAGTGCTTCCCGAAGCAAGCACACTTGCCATCACCCAAAAAGCAGGCCCGCCAGAAGAGAAGTGGGAGCCTGGAACTGGGAAGGACAACCTCGGAACCAGGGTGACATCCCACTCCATTGGACCCACTCCCAGGGATGGAGCCTCAAGCAGGATCGGGGCACGCATTATCCCCAGATCCGAAGGCGGACCCGATAAAAAACCCGGAACCGTGCCCTGGACCATGGACCCCCAACCATGAGTCTGAGGAAGGGACAGTTCTGTCAGAACCAAAAACCAAAGGGGTGGCCTCGAAGCCTCAGTGACAGTCACTGTTGGTGCTGAGGAACAGGGTTCTACAAAGGATGTCAAAGCAATGGGCTTTGGAACCGATGGGTCTGTAGGAGGAGTATATGTTGGAGTCCTGGGAGAGAAAGACCCAAGTCCCAGAGGGGGAATGAGCCTTTGGAACATTTGGTATCCCTCTGGCCATCAACAGCTGATCCATCAGGTGCACCACATCAAGTTCGGACAGACTCCTTGTGGATCTCATGGACACTCCTGAATTGGAGTTGGGTTGATCCAAAAAGGGATTGTACATTTGATCCAGGAGGGGGAGTATCAGGTCAATGGTGTCTGAGCTAGTGGCACCATAGTCTCTAATTTGGAGACAGGTAGCAAAGGAATCAGTGGAGTAGTAAACAGGCTCAGTGCTGAAGAAGCGCTCGGAGTCGATATCATCGGTTCCAAAGAAATGGTAGGGATCGGAATCATTTTTGATGTAGTCAAAGGCAAAGTCAGTGCCGTAGCTGTAGTCGAAGGCAAGGTGGATGCCATAGCTGGGAGGGTCAGTGTTGAAGGTGGTGCCAATGTCGAGAATCTGGTAATGTCCATGGCTTGAGTCATAGTAGTCATCGGAGCAGAGCTCGGAACAATAGTAGTAGTAGTCGGAGCCGAAGTAGCAAGTCTATGCTCCAAGGAAGTTTTGTGGGCCTTATGTTTATGTGTTTTATTCATATCACCAGCCGGTGAAGAGGGATCAGAATGGGGACGTTTCTTGTCCTTTACTGGAGAGGTTGAGACTTCTAACACAGAAAGGGCCTCTGAGAAAAGGAGAAGCAAGAAGGCCTTTCAAAATCAATTTATTCTTTCTTTCATTCAGCATCCGCTGACTGAAACTTTGGCAAATTTGACAAGGGGGTTTAACAGACCCCCAGACAATAAACACAGTCATCATGATTCTCGCTGTTTGGGAGTTTACCATTGCAAGAGGTGTAAGGTTTAAACCTCAAAGTCTCTTTTTTATCAGACATTTCCACAAACACACTAAACACAATTTAACTAGACTATCAAACAAGAACAACACCTAGGAAGGCAAGAAAAGGAAAGAAGATACCAACGATGGTATCAAGAAATACCACAAGGGTAAGGCGAGGGCATACCAATGATGGTAAAAAGAATTACCCAATGGATAGAGCTAGTTAGGAAAGTTACAATAACTGTAAACGAGTGAAGTAGAAGGGAAATAGATTTAGAGAGTGACTAAATAAGAGATATATATATCCAAAAATACAGAAAATATCAAGAAAAATACCACTTAGCTTGACAGCTCAGTGAAATACTGTTATATGGCTATGTGGCAAATGAGATGTTAGGTAACAGGGAGAAGAGCATTGTGGGTAGCAGCTTAGCTCGAGAGTTTTTGGTGTACGCGAGCTTGGTATAAGGCCGACACGGTTCCAAGGGGCTTGGAACCAAATCCATAAGTGATGAATGGAAAGACGATTAACAACATCAGAGACAGTATTTAACTAATCTCACTATATTTTCCTAACTGACTGAAGCATTACTGTTCCATTGTTACTTGCTAGAGCAAGGCAAGATGAAATTAGATGAATACCTGTTGTCAGGTCTAATACCAAAGTGCTGAGTGTATCTATCACATCTCTCACTAGTATCTAAATACAATTTCAGTGCTGGCCACAGAATGACATCACATCTGGTCACCTGACTCTGCGGTTTCCACACTACCCCCTCACTCGCAATTGAGCCAGGATTTAGCACAGATGTGTCACAATACACACACAACTTTTGCTAAGGCTTATTACAGCCTCTGGAGACTGTAAAACAATTCCAACCCATTCACCCTTCCTGTAAATGCTAACCAGCCATTCTCTGGCACCCCAGGGTAAGCAATTAGCTCACCACTAAGGACAAAAAGAGTAGGATCTCAGCCCATGTTTCTCACAGACACTGCATGTCTGACTGCATTCAGACCAGTGAGATAGAATCTTTATGGCCTAAGCCAAGTAATTTAATTTCAGGCTATTTTTCTTAAGGTCGGCTGGGATGAGCTTAATCCCTTCCCTTCCAGTATCCTCTATTAAAATATATACATTTCAGTAGTTACAACAATACAGCTTGACATACATGTATACTTCTTTTCTGTCCAGTAGGACCCACTGTTGATACATTTTTAACACTAGCAGCTTTACAAATACTTTTTAACACAAACATCTGTACAAATGTGCTTGATGTTCAAATGACATATAATTCTTTACAAAACTCCAGCTAGCTATGCTGGCATATGTTACTCATGCACTGCTCTACTCTCTCTGGCACACCTGGCACTATCTCACATCATCACAGTGATGGTCTTTATGGAGAATCTGCCTCCCACACTGGCATTTTCCCTTTCTGGATGACTTGAACCCAACAGCACTAAATAAAAAAGAATGATAAGAAGAAACTGCAATGGTGCACTTATCTGAAATGTGGCTTGTTAACCACCACAGCAGAAGGGTGTTCAGACCCACTTTTAACAACGGCGTTTGGAATGGTGGCAAAGAAGTTCCGAGTGGATGTATCCATATGTCACCTTTATGCCCTATGCCTTACGTATGGGGCGTACAAGTGATGTATGATGCCTGTAAGTACTAAAAGCTTTGGTATACTGACTAGACAATGGGATATCCTTGGTAGGAGATCCTGTAGGTTATGAATACTGCAATAGTGATATGGAAGGACATCTAAATGGTTGAAATCCTGTAGAACCCAGGTACAAATGAAAATATCTTTAATATCATTGAAAAATTAGTAATTTGCTAATATAGCATGTATTCCCATATGGAAAATGTGAATCTATTGCTCAAGTCATAATCAGTAAGCATAACATTAAGAATATTTGCAACAGGTGAAGAAGATGCTGCTGCTCTCTAAAAATGGATACATATTGGACATGAACCCTACTTTAATCCTCAAAAATGAAAAAAAAAATGCATAAGGCTTGACAAACAGCTTTTTGTAACTGTGACATAAAAAACTTACATATCTATTGTGGAGAGCAATGTGGCATTATGACAATTGTTTATTTATTTACTTACTGTGGAGTGGTTGTTGCATAGGGATATCAGTTGTGATAGTGTAGCTTCTCCTCTGTACTGCTCAGTCTCTGCATCTGTAAAGTAGATATGGCTAGTATTTGTATACAGCTCTCAGACCATGTGTTGCAAATCTCAAGTCCACAGGCTGGAAAGCAAGGTACATTGGGTAGACTGGACTCAAGACAGCTGTCACTGCTGCTGTCCATGGTTTGGCTTACTTAGGTACATAGCCATAGCCCATTCTTGTATGTAGACATCATCTGAAGGCTGGGGCTACGGTATGAGGCATGGTTAGTGGGTGTAGACCCTCCCTTGGGCCCAAGGACAGTACCACACCTAGCCCAGCCTCTGCCAGAGCCCATACCTGCAGATTACTCTGCCCACATGCCTCCCCATGGGAAAGGGAAGCAGCTTACACCATATCCTTTCTTCCTCACCTCTGCTAGAGCCAACAGGTGCCAGACAATCTAATCAAACTCTGTTCACTTGGTAATATTTACTTTTTACTCTATACAACAGAGTTGACTAGCCATAGTAAGGCATCATCAATTTTCAGGACTTAATGCTGCAATGTTCCTGTCTGCGGTGGTGGTGCTGTGGTAGCGTTGTCGCCTCACAGTTAGATGTTGCCAGTTCGATTCTCAGTTAGAGCGTCTTCTGTGTGGCAACATGCATGAACGGGCGTTCCTTCGTTGAAGGTTGTGCGTTAGGCCCGGCAAGCCAGCACGTAAAACTATACTGCCAATCATTAGCGGACCGGAGTTCCGCTGTGGCGACCCTAACCAGGAAAAGCCGAAAGACACAAACAAAGTGCTGCAATGTTCCTGACTGCCTCCAAAGGATTGCAACTAGGAAAGGCTCTAGGGTCAATGCCGACTATTTACAAATCGCCCATTGCCTCCTGGCTGATGGCCATTACTTCTGCAGCTGTTGGTGCTGTTTTCACTACTGAAGAAACTTCTTTCCCTGCCCCTTTCATGCTTCCTCTACTGAGATGTCTGTGGACCACAACAAAACCATATACAGTACAGACTCCTATGCAGTTTGGAGAATATCATTTCATGAGGAAAAGCATCTACTATTTGGACCTTATTTGGAAAGATGATTAAATGACTGGAGTAGAAAGGTAAAACCATGCAATATATCAAACATTTCTTTAATTTCCAGGCCTTAGATTCTTACCTTGCTCTTCCAAACATTTAAGGTGCCCCTTAGTCATGAAAGAGCAAGAAGGGAGCTGTGAAAAGTGAATCCATAAAGGCTGCTTTGATGTTGTCCACAAAGTTAACCAGAGTCAGATGTAACACCACATGGCAATGCCAGTTGCTACAGCTCTGGCAAAACCCTAATTTATATTACAGACATAGTATGTGGTTAATTAGTGAGAAGGCTGTAGCAGACAAGTCATATTCCTCTGCTGTATCTAGAATATCTTTCACACTAGAATCACCTGGTCTCTAAGACTTCTCTGAAAATATATCATGTGGTTAAGACAGTTTAGTGCCCTTGGAGATACAGCTGAAAATGCAAACACAGTCTTCCTTAGACATTTCTGTATCCTGGACTCTGTGTGGAGGTTGGACAACTGGGTGGAAAGATCTAGGAGCCTACTAAAGGGAAGGTGCAGTACCTAAAAGATTTGTCTTTGGAGTCTCTGACCACTATGAGGCAAGCATTTTTTCACCTTCACATGAACTCAGACACTTTACTGAGTTTGTGGGAGCTTTTAGTATGTCCACCAAAGGTGGAACCACTCAGTCGTACTGGGGATTAATTTGGAAAGCCACTAGCAGATTTTTTTTTTGAGGGAACAGTATAGGATATGTGTGCCACTTCTCTTTTCCCCGTATAAATTAAGAAACTGTGCAAACTTGAAATCCTTAGGTGGATGACAAAGGGGATATTCGCCTGTCTTCATCATCCATGTCAGTCATTGAAAAATTCTACAAAAGTTCCATATTCTGTTTTAGATTTGACCTAATAACTCTTTGGAAAATGCTCTGACATTTCCCTGTACAGGGTAAAGAACAGCTTTTGGTCAGATTAATACTAGCTATATTTAGGGGCTTGGGAATGAAACAAATGTTTCATATATTGCATGGTTTTATCTTTCTCCTCAAATCTTTTAAACACATTTTCAGGTGCAGGTCTAAAACGAGGATACTGGTCCAATGTTGTATTTAGGAAAGTACAGTTGTGTTCACTTACCATAAATGTAGATGTTCTAGTGTATTCAGTGTTGCAGTCATCACATTTGGGTTATCTGCTTGCAGTAGCCCTCAGTTGGCCTGATTATCAAAGTCTTGGGTCCTGCATCGGTTGCTGTCTCATCTTCCATGACATCAGGTAGTCAGGGGTATAAAGCATGCAGCAGATGCCATTACATCAGTTTTTCTTGCCCCAGATGTCAGGTGCCTCCCCAATGGGAAGCAATTAAATATATATATGCAAGGTTATACCTCCAACAAAAAAGCAAATACACCAAAAAACTTTTAAGCATAGTAATGGAGAATAGAGGTACAGCCAAAAGAAGTAAGGGGGCTGGAGGGAGGGTAATCAGGACTGCAACAGTGAATACACTCAAACATCTACATTTATGGTAAGTATACACAACTGTACTATGTTCTTTGTATTTCACTGTTGCAGTCATCACATTTGGGTAGATTCCCAAAGCTAAGGATGGGAGGAGGAATTTAGATAGCATTAGAACCAGCTATAAGGCCCTGCAAGACTGCAGTGGCAAAACCAGCTCTGGATTTAGAGAAAATAGGCAAATGGTAATGCTTGGTGAAAGTATGTACAGAACACCAGGTAGCAGCTTCTAGGATGTCCCTGGTAGGGACACCTCTGAGAAAGGCTGTAGAGGTAGATGCAGCTCAGGTTGAGTGTGGTCTTATCCCCTGTGGGATAGGTTTTCCATGATGCTTATAGCAGAAATTAATGCAATGGCCTATCCATTTAGAAATGGTTTGCTTTGAAATGGCCTTCCCCTCTGCCCTTGCAGCAAATGCCACCAGCAGTTGTTCAGATTCCCTTTGAGGTTTAGTCCTGTCCAAGTAAAATCTAAGTTGTCTGTGCACATCTAGGGAGTGCAGAATCTGTTCCCCTTTGTTCTGTGGATTAGAAAAGAAGGTTGGCAAATGAATGAACTGATTAAGAGCCACACTGGATACTACCTTGGGCATGAAGGAGGGATTGGTCCTGAGGGACACCCTGTCTGCATGAAAGATGATGAAAGGCTCCACTGCCATAAGGGTCTATAATCCAGATACCCTTCTTGCTGAAGTGATTGTTAAAAGGAAGGCTGTTTTCCAAGAAAGGAATTTTAACTCTGCACTTGCATCTGGCTCAAAAGGAGGTAGAGTGAGTTTTTTTCAAGACAAAGTTAAGGTCCCAGGCTGGAGTTGGTGCTCTCCTGGGTGGTCTTAAGTTTTTGGCCCCTTTGAGGAACTGCTTGGGCACTGGATGAGAGAACAGGGGTGGTTCTGTGTTGTAATGAGCTAAAATAGCTGAGGCATGAATTTTGATGGAGGAAAAAGAAAGGCCCTTGTGAAGCATCTCAGTTAAGTATTGAAGAACCTGAGGTAAATTGGGTGCTGCTGTGCCCATCCCTTGAGTTTGGTTCCAGGAACATAATCTTTCCATTTTTCAGCATAAGATTTTCTAGTACTAGGCCTCCTTGGCTCCAAAATGACATCCAACACTTGTTTACTGAGGGATGGTAATGGAGAGGTCAAGTAATTAGCCAGGCTGCCAGGTTCAGGGTTTGAAGCGGAGGATACAGAATCTGGCCCTCCAGCTGGGACAGCAGGGTAGGGGTCTGAGGCAGGTGCCATGGTGCCAGCAGTGACACACTGCACAAGAGAGAGTACCAGTGTTGGTGTGGCCAGTCTGGTGCAATCAGTAACATCCTTGGTTTGTCCTGTTTGATCTTTAGTAGTACTTTGGAGAGGAGAGGCAGAGGAGGAAAGGCATAAACTGATAGATTTTTCCAGTTGAAGGACAGGGCATCCACTTTCCAAGCTTGTTTGTGGGGTGTCCTTGTGCAGACTTTGTCCAGTTGGTAGTTCTGGGGGGAGACAAACAGGTCTATATCTGGGCTCCCCATTTGTTTATCAACATGTTGAAAGTCTTTGGTTCCAGTTTCCACTCGTGTGGGTCCATGAGATTTCTGCTTAGTTCGTCTGCCAGTGTACTTAGCTTTCCTGGCAGGAATTGAGCCTGTAGATGCACTTGGTAGCTCAAGGTTGTGTTCCACAGAGCCATGGCTAGTCTGCAGAGGGGGTATGAATGAGTATCCCCCCTGCTTGTTTATGTACCACATAGTGGTATTGTCCGTCCTTACCATTAATTGTCCTGGAAGAATATGGTCCTTGAAGGCTGTCAGAGCATTCTGTACAGCTAACATTTCTTTTTGATTGATATGCAGGTGCATTTGACTTGGGTTCCATTTGCCCTGAATGCACTTCCCTGCCAGGTGAGCCCCCATGCATAGTCTGATGCATCTGTTGTTAGGGTTTGCACAGCAGGGGGTAGAGTGAATGGTAGTTCCTTCTTTTGGTGGCAGGCCTCTGCCCACCAAAGAAACTCTAACTGTAGGCAAGGTATGATAGGAATCATTGCTTCTAGATCCTGAGAATGTTGACACCATAGGCTTTTTAGATACCATTGTAGTTTCCTCATATGCAGTCTTGAATATGGAATTAGGAGAATGCAGGAGGCCATGAACCCCAAGGCTTGCAGTATTTGCCTTGCAGATAGCAGGGTTTTTGTGGCCATTAGTTTGAAGTAAGCTGTGTCAAATGAATTTGTTTCTCTGGCATGAGGAAAGCCATCTGGGAAGTTGTGTTCAAGATTGCTCCCAGGAATATAATTTGTTGACAGGGTACAAGATGTGATTTCTTTTCGTTTATGGTATACCCCAGACAAGTTAGCACATTTTGTACAAATGCCAGATGATTCAAAAGTATGTCCTGGCTTTCTGCCTGAATTAGACAATCGTCCAGGTATGGGTATATTTGAATATTTCTTTGCCTGCAAAATGCAAGGACTGGAGCTAGGCACCTTGTGAATACCCTGGGCGCAGTATATAAGCCAAAGGGCAGTGCAGAGAAATTACAGTTGTGTACACTTACCATAAATGTAGATGTTCGAGTGTATTCACTGTTGCAGTCATTACATTTGGGTAATCTGCTGGCAGGTTGTCCTCAGTCGGCCTGAATTCCAAGGTCTTGGGTCCTGCATCAGTTGCTGTCTTCTCTTCCATGACGTCAGGTTGTCAGGGGTATAGAACATGCAGCCGACATCATTTTCTTTAGTTTTTCTTGCCCCCGATGTCAGGTGCCCCCAAAAAGGTAGCAATATTATATATATATATATATATATATATATATATATATATATATATATATATATATATATATATAGATGCATCAACATAAACTTCACCTTCATCTACAAGCAAATACACCACATAGGTTGTAGAAGATACAGAAGGAAAGATAAACTGTAGAATGACAGGGGGATGGTGGGAGGGTAACCTGGACTGCAACAGTGAATACACTCGAACATCTACATTTATGGTAAGTATACACAACTGTACTATGTTCTTCATGTTTCACTGTTGCAATCATTACATTTGGGTAGAATCTCAAAGCTATGGTTGGGAGGCTGGAGCTAAATAGCATTAGGTGCGGCTATAAGGCCCTGCAGCACTGCATTGACAAAGCCTGCCCTGGACTTAGAGTAGAGAGGCAAATGGTAATGCTTTGTAAAAGTGTGAACAGAACTCCAAGTAGCAGCCTCTAGAATGTCTTTGGTTGGTACTCCTCTGAGAAAGGCTGCTGAAGTAGCTGCAGCTCTGGTGGAATGAGACCTAATGCCCTTGGGCACAGGTTTACCATGGTGTAAGTAGCAGAAACGGATGCAGTGGCTTATCCACTTTGAAATTGTCTGCTTTGAAATAGCCTTTCCTTCTGATCCTGCAGCATATGACACTAGTAATTGCTCAGTTTTTCTTAGAGCTTTAGTCCTGCTCAAGTAGAATCTTAGCTGTCTGTGTACGTTCAAGGAATGTAGAATTCTCTCCCCTTTGTTCTGTGATTTGGATAAAAAGTTGGCAGATGAATTGTTTGGTTAAGAGCCACACTGGAAACGACCTTAGGCATAAAAGTAGGATTTGTCCTCAGAGACACCCTGTCTGGGTAAAATATAATAAAAGGCTCTATAGCCACGAGGGCCTGTAGCTCTGAAACTCTTCTTGCTGAAGTAATTGCTAGTAGCAGAGCTGTCTTCCATGATAAGAACTTTATATCAGTGGTAGCAGCTGGTTCAAATGGAGGCAGGGTGAGCTTTTCCAACACATAATTCAGGTCCCATGCAGGTAATGGTGAACTTCTAGGAGGCCTTAAGTTTTTGGGTCCTCTAAGATACTGCTTTAGTAAAGGATGAGAAAAGATTGGTGGCTCTGTATTGTAATGAGCTGAAATGGCAGATGCATGGATCTTGATTGATGAGAAAGATAGGCATTTGTCAAGCATCTCAGTTAAGTATTGTAATATCTGAGGAATATGTGGTTCTGCTGTATCAGTACCTTGTGCTTGATTCCAAGCACAGAATCTCTTCCATTTGTCAGCATAAGGTTTTCTAGTACTAGGCCTTCTGGCTTCCAAAATGACATCCATCACGGCTTTACTGAGAGGTGTCATTTGTATGATTACATGATTAATCATGCTGCCAGGTTCAGGGTCTGTAGTTGATCGTGCAGGATCTGATTGTTTTGCTGGGACAGTAGTTGTGGTCTTTGAGGCAAGGTCCAAGCTGGGTATTGAGACAAGTTCCTTAGGATTGGGTACCAGTATTGGCAGGGCCAGTCTGGGGAAATTAATATCATCTTTGGCTTCTCTTGTCTGACTTTTAGGAGGACCTTGGGTAGAAGAGGCAGAGGAGGAAAGGCGTAAACTGATAGGTTTTTCCAACTGAAGGATAGGGCGTCCACTTTCCATGCTTGTCTGATAAGTTCTTGTGCAGAATCTTTTCAATTGATAATTTTGAGGAGAGGCAAATAGATCCATGTCTGGGCTCCCCCATTTCTCTGTTATGCTGAAGACTTGTGGATTTAGTTTCCACTCGTGAGGATCCATAAGGTTTCTGCTTAAATCGTCTGCCAGAGTGTTTTGTTTTCCTGGCAGGAATTGAGCTTGAAGATGTATTTGGTAGGTCAAAGCTGTGTCCCACAATGCCATGGCTAATCTGCAAAGGGGGTATGAGTGTGTGCCCCCTTGCTTGTTTATATACCACATGACTGTGGTGTTGTCCGTCTTTATCAGTAGTTGTCCTGGATGAAGTAAGTCCTTGAAGGCTGTTAGGGCATTTTGAACAGCTAGCATCTCTTTCTGGCTGATATGCAGATGCATTTGTTTTGGTGCCCATATGCCCTGAATGCATCTTCCTGCCATGTGGGCCCCCCAGGCATAATCTGATGCGTCTGTTGTTAAGGTTTGGCTGGCAGGGGGTAGAGTGAAGGGCCGTCCCATGTTTTGGTAACAGGCCTTTGCCCACCATAGAAACTCCTGTTGCAGGCAGGGAATGAGAGGAATCATTGTTTCTAGACTGTGTGAATGTTGACTCCATAAACTTTTTAGATACCATTGAAGTTTCCTCATATGCAGTCTTGCATATGGAATTAGTAGGATGCAGGATGCCATGAAGCCCAGAGCCTGCAGAATTTGTCTTGCAGAAGACTGGGTTTTTGTTGCCATCAGTTTGAAGTAAGTAGGCAGTTGCCTTTGTTTGTCTGGCGTGAGGTAAGTCATCTGGGCAGTTGTATTCAAGCTTGCACCCAGGAATGTTATCTTTTGAGAGGGTACCAGTTGTGATTTCTTTTTGTTTACTGTGTACCCTAGGCATGTTAGAAGCCTTTTCACAAATACCAGGTGTCATAGAAGAGTGTCCTTGTTCTCTGCTTGAATGAGACAGTCGTCCAAGTAAGGATATATTTGTATACTTCTTTGTCTGCAAAATGCAATTACTGGTGCCAGGCATTTTGTAAAGACCCTGGGCGCAGTAGATAAGCCAAAGGGCAGTGCAGAGAATTGGCAATGCATTAAGCCAGCCTTAAATCTGAGGTATCTTCTGCACGACTGTCTTACTGGGACATGCAGGTATGCCTCTTTTAGGTCTAAAGTCACCAGCCAAGCATTCTTGCCCAGCATGGGCAGAAGCTGCTGCAAAGTGAACATTTTGAATTTTGGAATGTCCAGGTATGTGTTCAAAATCGATAAATCCAGTATTGGCCACCAGGCCTTGTCCTTTCTGGGTACCAAGAACAGTTTTGAATACAAACCTTGTCCTTTTTCCTGTTCTGGTACTGTTTGAATGGCCCCTATATCCATGAGGGACGTAACCTGTTTCTGTGCCTCTGCCCATTGATTTTTTGTCAGATCTGGCCAACCATTTGTCATTGGCAGAGTGTGGAAATGGAATCTGTATCCCTGTGATATGATGTTTAGTACCTACTTGTCCTGGGTTATTAATTGCCAATTTTGAGCAAAAAGTGCTAATTTTCCCCCTATGGGTGCTGCCAAAAGATAAGTGCTTGATGTAGACAGAGGGAAGTCATTGGGATTGCTTTCTGTAGGTTTGCACTTTATCTCCTCCAGATTTGGAGGTGGATGCGCCCCATTGCTTTGACCTGTAAGAGTCTTGCGCCTGGTATCTGGAACCCTTAGGGCATCTGGATTTGTCCATTTGAGCTCTGTCTGACACAGGAAAGGACCAATTTTTTGTAGGCCAGTGTCTACTGAATCTGAGTGGTTGCAATTGTAAGAAGTCTTTAACAGTTTGCATAGACTTAGCTTTGTCTTCCATTTTCTTTAAAACCTCTTCTGCCTTAATACCAAACAGAGAATCATGCCGTAAAGGTGCATCTAGCAATTTAGCTTTAACATGATCAGGCACATTTTGTTCCTTTAACCAGGCATGCCTCCTAATCACAGATCCAGTAACTGTGGCCCTGCAGGAGGCCTCTAAAGAATCAAAACCACATTGCAAAGTATGCTTTCCAACTTGTTCAGCTGCATGCAATAATTCCTGCAATTCTTTATTTTCTGCACATTCTGAAATCAACATCATTTTCTGTTTCAGCAATCCCATAACATGTAGTTGGTACTTAAGCATATGAAATTGACAGTTTTAAGGCCCTGATTGCCAAGGTTGCAGATGTATAAACCTTTTTTCCCCATCTGTCCAGTGCCCTTGAATCCCTGTCAGAGGGGGTAGAGTTTTTTTGCTGTTGAGGTCTTAACTCAATTTGGACCCTGTGAAATAGTTTCAGGATCAGCAGCAGGGTTTCTGAATAAAAATGTATGTGAGTCAGGGACCCTGTAATATCTGTCAGGCTTACTGGGAGCTGGAGTTAAGGAGTCAGGGGTCAAGCTTGACTCCGAAAACACATCATCTACAATGTCTAAAACAGGGGGAATGGCTAAAGGCTTGTGCTGAGGGAGAAGAAGGAAATCCCTGAGCCTCTTTTTTGATTCTGAGAAGTCTTGACTCTCCCGGTGAAAATGCTCCCTCAAAGTATGCAAGGTTTCTCCAAATGAATAATCCTCAGGAGGAGATGCAGATGGAATAGACTCATCAGCATCAGAATCCTCATAGAGAGGTATAGATAATTCCTGATCAGAAGAGGAATCAGAAGAAATAGAAACCTGATCTGAAGAGTCATAATCAGTGTCTTACCTAGGCCTCTTATCTGGAGGGGAATGGGTACCCCTGATCAAGGTAATAAGGTCTTCAGCCATTTTGATCATTTGTTTTTTAGGCATGGAGGCCTGTGCACGTGGCTCATGCATCAGTTTTTTAGTTTTAGAAATTGCTTTTGTCTTTGGTTTTGCAGCTGTCGTCGGTTTGATGTACAAATGTTGAGGTCTGAATACACCCTCAGAAGCAGGTGCCTGCTCAGCGGCTCCGGACCCATCCGAGGGAGATACATCCGTTGGTCCAATACCTTGAGTATCTTGTGGCATGCCGGACTCCACATGGGTGTCGGTAGAGGCCTGCGACTCGAAGGTAGCGGGTATCAGGGGCTGCGAAGGCACCTCACTGAGTACCGGCGTACCGGCGACTGGCTTAGGAGAAGCTTCGTCGTTGGTTTTGGATCTCGACTGCCTTTCTCTGTCCTTTTCTTTGTGTGTTTTATGTACTCTGGGTAGTCGGATTGCTATCTGACGACATTTCTGGGTGGTTAAATCTGTTTCCAAAATACTTTGATGCAAAAATATACCGACGCTTAATAGTGCGTTGGTTAAATCTAGCACAAAACCGACAGCTAGGCACATTGTGATCAGGGCCTAGGCAAGGAATACAGTATAAATGGAAATCCTTATGAGGTATTTGCTTCCCACAAGTAATACAATTATTAACTTTTTCTGACATCGGTAAAAAGCAAGAAAAACGTTTCCCCAATGGGGTACTTAGCTTTAGTGAAGACTTCGGTTCTGAAACTCAAACTCGAATATTTCAGTAGTCGGCTGACCGGCACTTGCGAAATGCTTCTGCTTCGGGCACTGCGCGGCAAGAAAGACTAAAGAAAATGGCATCGGCTGCATGTTTTATACCCCTGACGTCATGGAAGAGAAGACAGCAACCGATGCAGGACCCAAGACTTTGAAATTCAGGCTGACTAAGGGAAACCTGCCAGCAGATTACCCAAATGTAATGACTGCAACAGTGAAACATGAAGAATATCTGATAGTGCATGTAGCCTGCTTTGAAGCGTAGGCATCTTCTGCAAGATTCCTTGATTGGGATGTGCAGGTAGGCTTCCTTTAAATCCAGTGTTGCCAACCAGGCATCCTTGCCTAGCATAGGAAGCAACTGGTGAAGAGTTAGCATCTTGAATTTTGGGATCACCAAAAAGGTGTTTAGGATAGAAAGGTCCAGGATAGGACACCATGAGTTGTCTTTTCTGGGTACCAGGAAAAGTCTTGAGTAGAAACCTTGTCCCTTTTCCTCTTCTGGTACAGGCTGAATATCCCTTATGCTTAAGAGAGTGAATACTTGCTTTTGAACCTCTGCCCACTGATTTGGGGGTAGATCTGGCCAACCGTTTGGGGTTGGTAACGTGTGAAAGTGAAATCTGTATCCTTGGGAAACTATATTTAAAACCCATTTGTCCTGGGTAATTAGTTCCCAGTTTTTTGTCTGCAGAGCAATCTTTCCCCCTAAAGGAGCATTTAGTTGAGAAGGGCTTGGAAGTTTTAAAGTTAAGTCATTGAGACAGTTTACCATAGGGGGGAGTCTTACTACTCCCTGATTTGGAAGTGGGAGCCCCCCCACTGCTTAGTCCTGTGCATATCTTGGAACTGAAGCCTGGGTGTTCTGCTGGCTCTGGGTTTGGACTGAGAAGGCCTGGAACAGGCAGAAAAGGACCAATTCTTAGAGGGCCAATGCCTACTAAATCTTGTAGGCTGTACCTGTAGGAAATCTTTAACGGTTTGCATAGATTTAGCTTTTTCCTCCATCTTTTTAAGTACTTCTGCTTTGTTGCCAAACAGGCGGTCCTGATTTAAGGGAGCATCCAGCAATTTAGCTTTAACGTGATCTGGCAAAGATTGCTCCTTAAGCCAAGCATGCCTTCTAAGTACAGACCTAGTGACAGCAGCCCTGCAAGATGCCTCTAGTGAATCAAAACCACATTGCAAAGTATGTTTTCCAACTTGTTCAGCAGAATGCATTAAATCCTGTAAATCCTTATTTTCAGCACAGTCAGGAATCAACACCATTTTCTGTTTAAGCAATCCAGTAATATGCTGCTGATACTTTAACATATGAAACTGGCAGCTTAAGGCCCTACTGGCCAAGGTTGCAGAAGTGTATACCTTCTTACCCCATCTATCCAGCGCCCTGGAATCTCTAACAGAGGGGGTAGGAATTTTGGCAGTAGTAGCCTTAATGCCCTTGGGTCCCTGTGAAATGGACTCAGGATCCACAGTAGGATTTTTAAAAAGGAACTTGTGAGAGTCAGGAACCCTGTAATATCTATCAGGTTTTCTAGGAGCAGGAGGTAAAGAGTCAGGGGCCAAGCTAGATTCCGAAAAGGCATCATCAACAATGTCCAGTACAGGGGGGATAGCTAAAGGCCTGTGTTGGGGCAGGAGTAAGAAATCCCTAAGCCTCTTTTTAGAAACAGAGTAATCCTGGCTTTTCCAGTGAAAATGTTCCCTAAGAGTATGCAAGGTTTCACAAAAGAGAAATCCTCTGGAGGGGAAGCAGAGGGAATAGAGTCCTCTGCATCATAATCCTCATAGGTAGATAAGGGTAAATCCTGGTCATCAGAGGAAACAGAAATTTCAGAATCCTGATCAGAAGAATCATAAGCAAATTCAGTCCTAGGTCTCTTAGAGGGGGAAGGTTGGCTTCCCCTGATTAAAGTAATAAGGTCTTCAGCCATTCTTATCATTTGTTTTTTAGGCACAGAGGCCTGACCATGCCATCTAGGCGTCAGTTTTCTAGGCATGGTTCGACTTTTAGGCCTTGAAGAAGAAGATGGCGTCGGTTTAATATGCAAGTCAGTAGGCCTGAATACACCCTCAGAAGCCGCTGCCTCTACAGCGGCTCCGGACCCATCCAAGGTAGAGACATCCGCAGGTTCCACAGTTGAAGCATCTTGCGGCATACCAGACTCCAAATGGGTCTCAGTAGAGGCTGGCGAATCTGAAGTAGCGGATATCAGGGGCTGCAAAAGTGCCTCACTGAGGACCGGCAAACTGGCGACTAGCTTAGGAGAAGCATCATCGGCAGCTTTGGACCTAGGCCGCCTGTCTCTGTCTTTATCTTTGCGTTTTTTTGGAATGTCAGTATCTGATGGCTTACTGAAGCTATATCTGGATAATTGAACTGAGTACCAAATGTTTAGAAGTGTAAATATACCGACGACGAATAGTTCGTTGTTTAAATAAGGCACAAAACCGACAACAAGTTATGTCGTTGTCAGGGCCTAGGCAAGGAATACAGTACGAATGAAAATCTTTGTGAGGTATTTGCTTTCCACAAGAAATACAATTATTGACTTTTACTGACATCGGTTTAGAGCAAGAAAAAGTTTTCCCAATGGAGTACTTAGCTTTAGTTGAAGACTTTGGTTCTGAAACTCGAAAACGAAAACTTCAGGAGTCAGCCGATAGGCACTTGCGAACTGCTTCTGCTTCGGGCACCGCACGGCAAGAAAGACTGATGTAATGGCGTCGGCTGCATGCTTTATATCCTGACTACCTGACGTCATGGAAGATGAGACAGCAACCTACGCAGGACCCAAGACATTGATAACCAGGCCGACTGAGGGCTACTTCAACAGTGAAACACGAAGAACATCTGCACCTTCTCATAGGAGGACAGGAATTTGACCTCATCCAGGTACATCTTTGAATTACGAACCCAATAACTGCTGCTCCTGTGTTATGTATTTACTGCACCATGGCCATACTTCAAATGAGTGCTTTGTAACCTGTGTGCAGTGGTTGCAAAGCTCAAGCATCTCTCCTTTTATGTCCTTTCCCTTGATACATAGGTTCACAGATACTTACTAAGCTACTGATCTGTGAAGAACTTAAAAAGCCTAGCCTTACATTTCAGTGGTACTTTCTAGCCTTATATTTTACATACAAATAACAAAGAGGCAGGCAGAACAAGGGTATGTTGGGACTCTACCTAAGCCTGGCTTAAAATGAACAAACAGAGACTCGTGTTACTTTAGCATGAAAGTCTGGCAAGGCAGGCAGAGGTACAAGTCTTCCCAAAGCAGTCACTCACCCTACAGTCCTTGTCACTATGAGAAGCACTCCTGGATTCAACCAAACACGTTCCTTTGCTAGAATCCAGGGAAACCACTACTGTGTCAGATGTGTGTTGTATAATAACTTTTTTTGAATCCTGGACCATGTAAAACTGGTCATGTTACCCAGGAGCGGAGGAGTAGAGAGTTTGGCTCCACTGATAAATGCATCTTTCAGTACTTCCAAGACTCAAGGTGCATCAAGTGGCTTTAGCTCAGGGAGACCAATAAAGTCCCTAAATCTTAAGCCAGATTTGTGTCATGTCCTTTCCCTCCTATTTGAAGGCCTCATTTATTATGCCAATAATATTATAAAATTAAACATCCTCGAGTGAGCAATGCACTGGTAGAATAGGATTTCCTGTGAGCTGGATATTCCAGAGAAACCTTCTGCCAAACTGCCCTTGGGTTGAATCAAGCAAAATGAGGACAACAGTTTATCTTCTGTTCTAGCCCACCACAAAAGACACAACAGCAACAATAGCCTTTGTACAGCATTTGTTTCCCACATCCAAAGCAATTAACTTTTTTGAAGTCACTAACAGACCACACAACAGCAGTGATGGTCCTTGTGCAGGACTTGCTTCTCAGGTTCAACGCAATTAACTTTTTCAAAGTCACTAACAGACATCTCTAAAAGACAATGTATTTATTTATTTATTTACTGGGAGAGTCCGACTGAGTAAGAAGCCCATTTTCAGTGGAGGCCCAGGGAGAAAAGCTCCACAGAAATATAAGCAATATACAATAATTAGATAGTACAGTGGTATACATACAGTAAGATGCAGAATACACATCATCTAGTTAGCCTATACAAAGTAGTATTCAATATAGTTTTCTAGTAGATACGGATTCAAAAAGGAAAACACAAGCATTTCAGTGAAGATCACTGTGAGAAAAATTAGCAGTCTGTACATATTAAATAATAGTTATAAACAAATGAGATTTCCTTTACATATACTTTTTGAATGGTAATAAACACTGAGGAGAGGGATAAAATAAGGTAAGGAGTGGACAGTATGTTGAGAGAGTTATAGATATCTTGTCAGTCAAGTTTGGCACAGGAGCAATGCCAGTTCTTGGATAGATGTTCAAATAGTAGTTGTTTGAAACTGGTAGAGTCAGGTGTGTTTTGGAGGGTGTGGGGTAATGAGTTCCATAATTTGGCTATTTGATTTGAGAATAGGGCTTTGTGTTAGCTTTGTTTACTGTGAGAAAATTTCTGTCTGCAGATCTTAGACTCCGTGGGCATGAGTAGGGAAAGTACAGTTGTGTACACTTACCATAAATGTAGATGTTCGAGTGTATTCACTGTTGCAGTCATCACACTTGGGTTATCTGCCCGCAGGTAGCCCTCAGTTGGCCTGAATACCAGAGTCTTAGTATTTCTGCATCAGATGCTGTTGTTTCTTCCATGACGTCAGGTGTCAGGGGTATAAAACAGGCAGCCGATGCCATTGCATCAGTTTTTCTTGCCCCAAATGTCAGGAGCCCCCAAATAGGGAGCTAGTATATGGTGGGGAACACCACCAGTAAAAAGTAAATACCAGTGCCATTAGGAATAGCCACAGAGAGGAGAGGTAGATAGACAGAGAAAGCCAGGGGGCTGGAGGGACGGAAACCAGGACTGTAACAGTGAATACACTCTAACATCTACATTTATGGTAAGTGTACACAACTGTACTATGTTCTTTGTGTTTCACTGTTGCATTCATCACACTTGGGTTGATTCCCAAAGCTGAGGAAAGGTGGAGGCAGTCAAGAAGTATTAGGGCTGGCTAGTAGGCCTTGTAAGACTGCTGTAGCAAATCCAGCCCTGGATTTGGAAAAGATAGGTAAGTGGTAGTGCTTGGTGAAGGTGTGTACAGAACTCCAGGTTGCAGCTTCCAGAATGTCCCTGGTAGGGACTCCCCTGAGAAATGCTGTAGAGGTAACAGTAGCCCTAGTGGAATGTGTTCTGACCCCCTGAGAGGGTGGTTTTCCACGGTGCTTGTAGCAGAAATGGATGCAGTGTGCTATCCATTTGGAAATGGTTTGATTTGAAATGGCCTTACCCTCTGCCCCTGAAGCAAAGCTGACTAGAGGCTGGTCAGATTTTCTGAAAGGCTTAGTCCTATCAAGGTAGAACCTGAGCTGTCTATGCACGCCCAAAGAGTGCAGGATCCTTTCCCCTTTATTCTGAGGGTTAGGGAAGAAGGTTGGTAAGTGGATGGATTGGTTTAGAGCCACACTGGACACCACCTTAGGCATAAAGGACGGGTTAGTCCTGAGGGAAACCCTGTCCACACAGAAAATAATGAAGGGTTCCACAGCCATTAGTGCCTACAACTCAAACACTCTTCTAGCTGAAGTTATGGCTAAAGGTAAGGCTGTTTTCCAAGAGAGGAATTTTAACTCTTCTGAAGCAGCAGGTTCAAAAGGGGAAAGCATGAGTTTTTCCAGTACAAAGTTAAGGTCCCAGGCAGCGGTGGGTGCCCTCCTTGGGAGCCTTCAGTTGTTAGCCCCTCGCAGGAACTGTTTAATGAGAGGGTGAGAAAACAGAGGTGGCTGAGTATTATAATGAGCTGAGATAGCATGAATCTTAATGGAGGAGAAGGATAGGCCTCTGTGGAGTAGCTCTGCTAGGTAATCCAGGATTAGAGGTAAGGAGGGCACTGCTGTGTCATTTCCTTTAGACCGAGTCCAAGAACAATATCTTTTCCACTTTTCAGCATAGGATTTCCTAGTACTAGGCCTTCTGGCTTCAAGAATGACATCCAGCACCTGTTTGCTGAGGGTTGCTGGTGGGGTGTTCAAGGGATAAGCTAGGTTGCAAAGTTTAAGGTTTGCAATTGTGGATGCAAAATCTGTCCCTCCTGCTGAGACAGCAGGGTAGGAGTCTGGTGTAGGTGCCAGGGTGGCACCATTGTCAGGCTGCGCAGGAGTGGGTACCAGTGCTGGTGTGGTCAGTCCGGGGCAATCAGAATTGCCTTTGGCCTGTCTTGTTTCATCTTGAGTAGTACTCTTGAGTGAAGGGGCAGAGAGGAGAAAGGCATAGATTGAGAGGTTTTCCTACTGAAAGGACAGGGCATCCACCTTCCAGGCCCTGCTGTGAGGGTTCCTGGTGAAGTATTTGCTTAACTGGTGGTTCTTGGGGGAGGCAAAGAGATCCACCTTTGGTGTCCCCCACCTCTGGATCAGAAGGTTGAAGGTAATGGGCTCCAATTTCCACTTGTGTGGGTCTAGGATATTTCTGCTTAAGTCGTCTGCCAGTGAATTTTGTTTGCCTGGCAGAACTTGAGCTTGTAGATGGACTTGGTTGCTCAAAGCTGTGTTCCACAGGGCCTTGGCTAACCTGCACAGTGGGTAAGAATGCGTTCCCCCCTGCTTGTTTATGTACCACATAACTGTGGTGTTGTCTGTTTTTATCAGCAGTTGTCCTGGAATGCTTAGGTATTTGAAAGCTGTCAGAGCATTCTGTACAGCTAGCATCTTTTTTTGACTGATGTGCAGGAGAATCTGCCTTGGGCTCCAGTGGCCCTGAATGCAATTGCCTGCCATGTGAGCCCCCCATGCATAGTCTGATGTGTCTGTTGTCAGGGTTTGGGTGGCGTGGGGTTGAGTGAAATGCAGTCCCCTTGTTGTGGTTGCATGCTTCTGCCCACCAGAGGAACTCTGTCCTTAGACAAGGTGTGATAAGAATGACTGTTGCCAGGTCCTGAGAATGCTGGCACCAAAGACTTTTTAAGTACCATTGAAGTTTCCTCATATGCAGTCTTGCATATGGAATTAGTAGAATACATGAGGCCATGAACCTTAGGGCTTGCAGCATTTCCCTTGCAGACAGCTGGGTTCTGGTGGCCATTTGTTTGAAGTAGTCTGTCAGACAGACCTGTTTTCCTGAAGTGAGAAATGCCATCTGGGAAGTTGTGTCCAAGCTTGCTCCCGGATTACAATCATTTGACTGGATACCAGTTGAGATTTATTTTCGTTGATGGTGTACCCCAATAAAGTGAGAAGGCTTTTTACAAATGCCAGGTGCTGAAGCAGCAATTCCTGACTGTCCGCCTGAATCAGGCAGTCATCCAAGTATGGGTAAATTTGGATATTTCTCTGCCTGCAGTATGCAATGGCTGGAACCAGGCATTTTGTGAATACTCTGGGTGCAGTAGATAAGCCAAAGGGAAATGCAGAGAATTGATAGTGCATAGAGCCTGCCCTGAAACGTAGATATTTCCTGCATGACTCCCTTATGGGGATGTGTAGATAAGCTTCTTTTAAGTCTAGAGTGACTAACCAGGCATCCTTGGCTAACATAGGGAGAAGCTGTTGCAGGGTAAGCATCTTGAATTTTGGGACCAGCAGAAAGGTGTTGAGAATTGAAAGATCCAGGATTGGGCGCGAAGAGCCCTCTTTTCTGGGCACCAGGAAAGGTCTGGAGTAGAAACCCTGACCCCTTTGTTCTACTGGAACAGGTTGAATAGCTCTGATATTGAGCAGGAAGTACTTGCTTTTGAGCCTCTGGCCACTGGTTTGGAGGAAGGTCTGGAAACCCTCTTGGGATTGGTAGTGAACGGAAGTAGAATTTGTACCCCTGGGATACAATGTTGAGGACCCATCAATCCTGAGTGATGGACATCCAATTTTTTGCATGAAGGGCAAGTTTTCCTCCTAGGGGCACAAGCAGTTGGGCAGGCCTGGGAAGTGGAATTGAGAAGTCATTGTGAACTTTTTCCATAGGGGGGCTGCTTACCACTCCCTGTTTTTGGGGTGGAGGCACTCCATTGCTTAGATCTCTGCATACCCTGAGACTGTAGTCTGGGTGGCCTTTTTCCCCTGTGTCTTGTCTGGGAAGGCCTGGAAGGGGCTGGAAAGGACCAGTGTTTTGAAGGGCAATGCCTACTAAATCTAGGTGGTTGCACTTGTAAGAATTCTTTAACAGTTTGCATAAATTTAGCTTTTTCTTCCATCTTTTTAAGAACTTTTTCTGCTTTGGTGCCAAACAAACAGTCCTTATTTAAAGAAGCGTCTAGTAATTTGAATTTGACATGATCTGGCAAGGTCTGCTCCTTCAGCCAAGCATGTCTTCTCAGTACAGAACCAGTGACTGCAGCCCTGCAAGATGCTTCTAAGGCATTAAAGCTACACTGCAAAGTATGCTTACTAACTTGGTTTGCAGAATGCATTAGCTCTTGTAAATCTTTATTTTCTGCACAATCTGGAAATAATACAAATTTTTGTTTAATTAGTTCCATAATATGTTGCTGGTACTTCGGCATGTGAAACTGGCAATTTAATGCCCTGATAGCAAGAGTTGCAGAGGTATATACCTTCTCAGCCCATCTGTCTAAAGCTCTGGAATCCCTGTCTGAAGGGGTAAGATTTTTGGCTGTATTAGCCTTAATATCTTTAGGTCCCTGGGAAATGATCTCTGGATCAGCAGAAGGATTCTTGAAAAGAAAATTGTGGGAATCAGGTACACTGTAGTACCTGTCAGGTTTACTAGGGGGCAGGGGTATTGTGTCTGGAGTAAGGCTAGGTTCCATAAAAACATCATCTACAACATTCAGGACAGGGGGTATAGCTACAGGCCTGTGCTGAGGCAACTCTAAAAATTCTCTGAGTCTCTTTTTGGACTGAGGGTAGTCTTGGGCATTCCCAGTGGAAATGCTCTCTTAAAGTATGCAAGGTTTCACCAAAAGAAAAATTCTCTGAAGGGGAGGCAGAGGGAATGGATTCCTCTGCATCTGAATCCTCATAATCTGATAAGGGCATGTCCTGATAATCAGAAGGGTCAGAGTCATCGGACTCCTGGTCTGTAGAATCAGAAGGAACTTCAATTCTTTGTCTCTTAGGAGGGGAAGGCTGGCTTCCCCTAATTAGCATAATACGGTCTTCAGCCATTCTAAGCATTTGTTTTTGTGGCATGGGAGCTTGAACATGCACTTTGGTCGTTGGTTTTCTAGGCGTAGTGCGTACTCTGAGCCTAAGAAACTCAGTAGTTTTAGCTAAAAACGAAGTCGTCGGTTTGATACAATCAAAGGTAGGATGGAATACACCCTCAAAAGCTGGTGCCTGCACAGCAGCTCCGGGCCCATCCAAGATAGAGACATCCGCTGGTTCCATATTTGAAGAAGCATCTCGCGGCATACTGGACTCTGAATGGGTCTCAGCAGAGGCCTGCAAATCCACAGAAGCGGGCATCAGGGGCTGCATAAGCATCTCACTGAGTACTGGTGGACTGGCAACTAGCTTAACGGAAGCGTCATCAGCCATTTTGGACCTATGTGGTCTGTCTCTGTCTTTATCTTTACGTTTTTTCGGAAGATTGGTAGTCGGATGGCTTATTGAAGCCATTTCGGAATATGGAGAATGTGAGCGAAAGAATTTAGCGACAAAAATAGCATGATGAATGGTTCAGGCGTTAAACAAGGCATAAAATCGACAGCGAGGGAACATTGTGGTCTGGGCCTAAACAGGTGACGCAGTAAGAATGAAAAACTCTGTGAGGTATTTGCTTTCCACAGGCAAGACAATTGTTAACTTTTTCTGACATCGGTTAGAGCAAGAAAAAAGGATCCCCAAAGAGGTATTTCGCTTTAGAAGACTTCAGGATTATCAACTCGAAAATGAAAATTTCAGGTAGCGGCTGACCGGCACTTATGAACTGCTTCTGCTTTGAGCTCCTCCTCAGCAAGAAAGACTGAAGTAATGGCGTCGGCTGCCTGTTTTATACCCCTGATGACCTGACATCATGGAAGAAGCGACAGCATCTGATGCAGAAATACTAAGACTCTGGTATTCAGGCCAACTGAGGGCTACTTGCAGGCAGATAACCCAAGTGTGATGACTGCAACAGTGAAACACGAAGAACATCAACAAGTTCCTTGAGGGATGGGCAACTGTCAGGATGGAAGATGATATTGTGTGTGAATTTAAGTTGGTAGAGACGAAGAAGGTTAGGTAGCTCAAACCAATTTAATTTATGTAGAGCAATACAATGGTGGGTTTGGTGGGGGAAGGTTGGCTACAAAATGGGCTACTTATTTTGTTGTAGCAAGTTTCCAATTTGGTTAAGTCTGATTTTTTTTTTTTTAAGATGGTAAAGAGGGGGAAAGCATATAGGAGCATTGAGAGGAGGAAGGTTCTGGATGTGGCTAGTCTGGTATTGTCAGTGAGGAATGGCTTGCTTCTGTACAGTGAGCCAAGTTTGATGTGAACTTTCTTAATTGTGATGGCTATGTGTTGGTCAAATCTGAGTTTGTTGTCAATTGTCACACCAAGGAGTTTTGTATGCTCAACTGGTTGAATGACAGTGTTGTTTGCTGACAGAATGGTGAAAGGAGGGGTGGTCGGTGATTGTTTGCTACTGGTAAATAGCACTGACTGTCTTTTTGGGGTTGAGGATTAGCTGTGATTTACTTAGGTATGTTTCTATATCATTAAAAGCTTGTTGGGCTACTATTTGGAGGTCTGGTAAGGTATCTGCTGAGCAGATTAAAGTTGCATAGTCCGCATACTGAACTACTTTAGTGTGTGTGTTGTGGATGAGGCTAGATCATCAGAGAAGATGGTGAAAAAAGGGGTCCTAGTATGGACCTTTGGGGAACTCCAACCAGACAGGCAGAAGTGGTGAGAGTTCGGATTTCCATCATTCTGCTTGTTGTCTGTCAGAAAGAAAGCTTAGGAACCATGAGAGGGAAGTCTTTGATAGGTTCAGTGAGGCAAGAGTACTAAGGAGTTTCTGATGGGAGACAGTGTCGAATGCTTTTGACATGTCTAAGAAGATTAATGCTACTTTCTGGTTTGAATTTCTCAGTTGGTTGATGGTGTTAGAGAAATTAATTAGAACTGTGGTGGTGCTGTATTTTTGTCTGAAACCATGTTGGGAGGGAAATATAAGGTTGTGAGATAACAGGTATTGTAGTAGTTGAGTGTGGATACATTTTTCCAGAATTTTGACACAGAGGGATGGCTATGGTTCTGTAATTGTTTCATTCTGTTGATGTTCTTCCCTTGTGTAGAGGGTTGACATAGGAAATTTTCCAGAATATTGTTCTGTTATAGACCTACTTACCAGAATGGAGATAGACAGAGCTATGGCATCAGCTAAAAGTTTGAGGTACTCATTGGGGAGTTGGTCAGCTGCTAAGGAAGGTTTCAGTTTTTCCAGCATTGTTCTTGTGGTTTTAGTTGGGACAGATTAGATTTGAGGTCAAAAGAATTTTTAGTTTCCACATTAGGTGGAAGAGACAGTGGAGTGGAATTGTTCTCTGTAACTAAAGAGAGGATGGTGTTTATAAAGTAGGTGTTGATTTGTGAGGCAATACCCACGCTTTGGTTATTGGTTCTGGGGTTGTAGCTTTACCTGGGTGGAGGAATGAGTTAATTGCTTGCCAGAACTTTTTGGGATTGTTTACATATTTGTTTTGCATAGTTGTATAATATGTTTTTTGTCTAGTTTGAGTTGTTTTTTGTTTGATTGCAGAGCTGCTGGTATGCTAGCAGAGTTTCATTGTCTTTTGTTTTCTGGTATTGAAACCAGGTTTTGTCCCTTAGTTTTTGAAGTCTAACGGTTTCTTTTGATATCCAGGGCAATCTCTTATTTTTAACACAACATGTACAAGTTGGTGCTAAGCTATTTAGAATAGCTAGAAATGTGTCATTGAAGTATGTTATGGTCTGATCAAGTTGGAGATGATGGAGTGGTGTCCAATTGCATTTATTGAGCATGTTTACGAATGCTTCACTGGAGAAGTTTTTGGTATTTCGTACGACTTTGTAAACTATGGTTCTGGGCGGGTTGAGCTGATGATGGATTAAGTAGGTAGGTCTATGGTCACTTAAATTATTTGGAAGGCATCTGGAGAGAGAGTTGTGGGTGGTGCTGTTGATAAGTGACCAGTCTAAGATAGATTCCCTTTTGCTATGTTTATCTATTCGAGTGGGAAAACTGGATTGTTTGGGAGAAACCATGTAGATTTATGAAGGAAGAGGGGTTATCACCAGTGCAAGTGTTACAGTCTAAGTTGAAGCTGCCTATAATAATGGTTTCATGGGTGTAGGTTGAAACTGTCCAGGCTATGAGTTCCTCAATGGCAGTGAGAGTATTATTGGAAAGTTTGTAAGTGGCTATTATGGTAATATTTTCTTTGGGTTGATTCTGAGCCATGTTACTAGGACTTTAAAGTTATCATAAGGGTATTTGATGGGTAGATAGTCTGTGCTTAGGTTATCTTTGCAGAAGATTGCAACCCCGCCACCCTGTGTACGTTATAACCTTGTGGGAGTATGTCTGGGTCTCTTATATAGGGTTTTAACCAAGTTTCTGTTGCTATAAGAATGTCTGGTGAGCATTGTGCAATGACTGCATGAAAATCTGCGATTTTGTTAACTAGGCTTCTAAGGTTCATGTTAAGAATGAGAACGTCTGTAGTTTTAATGTGAGGAAGGGGTGCAATGGTAGCCATGATGGTATTGTTGTGTACTATGTGGCCTGGGATTTGGGTGTAAATTACCACTACAGAGAATCTGTGATAATATACATGCATGTTTGTGTGACAGTTTGGAGAGTATGTGAAGGTGTTTGCTGAAATGGTTAGTGGTACTGCTGACAGCTACTTGTTTGAAGTGGAGGTATGCAATAGGTGTTTGATTGTAGAGTTGGGAGGAGATGGCAAGGTAGGAGAGTGAGGAGTGGACAGTATTAGTATAATACAGTGTGGTGCTATGGACATGTTGCATCTGTAGGTGACTGTAGGATGTTGCATAGTATGCAGATAGCAGTAGGCTATAGAGTGTGGGGAGGTGAAAGAGCATGGCGTGTATTCTTTTTTAAACTAAAGTTAACTGGATGGTGTGATGAAGATGTAGGGAAAGAGGGGTGCTGGTGTAGAGTGGTGGGAGTAGAGTGATTAAGGACAGTTGCAATTAAGTTGTGTGAGGAGAGGGAGTAGTGTTACAAATAGTGTATTGGTTAATCGAAGTGTGACTGGTGGACGGAGGCTGATTCTTGATTGGGGGAAGTTAGGGGAGTGGTTAGTGTTGGTATAAGTCTAGTTGATTTAGGGGTGTGTGGGAATGGGGTTAGGGTAGGGGAGTGAAGTGAGGGCAAACGGAGCGGGCTGGCCCCCCTCAGAGAAGAGTGCAAAGAAAAATAATCAGTATGAGAAATGGAAGGCTTGGAGTTATAAGGTAAGTGAGCAAGGAAGCAGTAGAGTAAGAAGCAGATAGTTGCAGAAACACTACTTTTATGGTCTCGGTGTGTAAATAAAACAAAGGAAGGCAAATCTGTCTGGGGACAAAATACACCAAGTAAATGTTACTAGCCTTACTTTATAGGAATTCTAATGGGGAGGCAGATTTAGTTGAGACAAGATACAGCAAGTATATTTTTAATTGTGCCACCAAGTGGCAAGAGACATAGCTATAGTTGCCTGGGGTGGGGGTGGTGAGCCCTTGCAGGTGTGCACACTGGCCAAAGCAACATTTAAAAATGAGTAGTAAAAGCAACAAATATGCTACAACAAGAACTGTAAACATCCAGTCACCTATGCAGACTTGTCTGGTGGGTATCCTTATTAAAAGGTGTTACTCTTGGCTTGCAATAACTGTAGGGAGAAACTGGAGCATAGCAGTGGTTCTACTTGCCAATGCTGCAGTTGCTGGGGGAGGGGGAGGAACCAGAGTTGTGATGATACATGCAGACCAAGCGTGCTGTAAAAGCGATAATAAGTGACATTAGGAATATAGCTAGTTATTACAAAGTGTACGACACCTAAGTGAGCAGTAGAGTAAGGGGAGTAAGGGTGAGCTGACTGAGTGTGGATGTGTGTTGTTAGGAAAGGTACAAAGGAACCTAGAGAAGCTGTAAGGGGACCGGTGGTGTCTGTTTAGTGAGTGTGCAATAACAGAGAGCCGTTCAACAGACCATAATATACTGACTGCTGACCCCAGGGCTTGTAGTGGATTAGATAACAGGCAGAAATCATATAATAGCAACAGTAAAACACATACTTATGCAGTCATCATTTCTCAAAATAATAGTGCAGTAGGCAATGATTGGTTAGAACACATTTGAAGATAACACAACACACACTTATACAGGACTGTAATATTAAGTAATACAGAATATAGCACCGATCACTAGAGGCCAAAGAAGCTTGCCCGTTGCCAATAGGGAACAAGCATTTCTGTCTCTTGCAAATTTAAAACACTGCTTTAGTAAATGGAATATGTGCATTTGCAGCTTCTACAAATAACTAGGGAAAGGATACTGTATGCAAGTACACAAAACAGTCAAAACCAGTTAAGGAGCATTACATCTCCAGCCAAAATCCATTGTAAGCATAACAGCATATTTAATAGCAAACAGTTTATGTAGCAGAAGCAGTCGCTGCTTCAGTTATTCCCTCGATAAAAAAGTCAAAACCAGTTAAGGAGAATTATATTACACAAAACTCATTTTAAGTAGAGTTGCTGCTACTGAGATTTGTCTGCATACATCAACTGGACATAAGCTGATTTAAGTATATTTCCTTCATTTTATTGTGGTTGTTATAACTTGGGGACTGATTTCTCAGATCTAGCTCTGTTGAAACTGTCTTGTGTGTGTGTCTGAAGCTCTGCACTAGTTGTTAAACTGCACTGAAATTCCTTTAAGTGTTAATTAGCTTGGGGGGTTTTCTGATAACTTTAAAACCTGTGTTGGTTACATCTCTGGTAATCATTTTAAGTAGAGTTGCTGCTACTGAGATTTGTCTGCATACATCAACTGGACATAAGCTGATTTAAGTATATTTCCTTCATTTTATTGTGGTTGTTATAACTTGGGGACTGATTTCTCAGATCTAGCTCTGTTGAAACTGTCTTGTGTGTGTGTCTGAAGCTCTGCACTAGTTGTTAAACTGCACTGAAATTCCTTTAAGTGTTAATTAGCTTGGGGGTTTTCTGATAACTTTAAAACCTGTGTTGGTTACATCTCTGGTAATCATTTTAAGTAGAGTTGCTGCTACTGAGATTTGTCTGCATACATCAACTGGACATAAGCTGATTTAAGTATATTTCCTTCATTTTATTGTGGTTGTTATAACTTGGGGACTGATTTCTCAGATCTAGCTCTGTTGAAACTGTCTTGTGTGTGTGTCTGAAGCTCTGCACTAGTTGTTAAACTGCACTGAAATTCCTTTAAGTGTTAATTAGCTTGGGAGTTTTCTGATAACTTTAAAACCTGTGTTGGTTACATCTCTGGTAATCATTTTAAGTAGAGTTGCTGCTACTGAGATTTGTCTGCATACATCAACTGGACATAAGCTGATTTAAGTATATTTCCTTCATTTTATTGTGGTTGTTATAACTTGGGGACTGATTTCTCAGATCTAGCTCTGTTGAAACTGTCTTGTGTGTGTGTCTGAAGCTCTGCACTAGTTGTTAAACTGCACTGAAATTCCTTTAAGTGTTAATTAGCTTGGGGGTTTTCTGATAACTTTAAAACCTGTGTTGGTTACATCTCTGGTAATCATTTTAAGTAGAGTTGCTGCTACTGAGATTTGTCTGCATACATCAACTGGACATAAGCTGATTTAAGTATATTTCCTTCATTTTATTGTGGTTGTTATAACTTGGGGACTGATTTCTCAGATCTAGCTCTGTTGAAACTGTCTTGTGTGTGTGTCTGAAGCTCTGCACTAGTTGTTAAACTGCACTGAAATTCCTTTAAGTGTTAATTAGCTTGGGGGTTTTCTGATAACTTTAAAACCTGTGTTGGTTACATCTCTGGTAATCATTTTAAGTAGAGTTGCTGCTACTGAGATTTGTCTGCATACATCAACTGGACATAAGCTGATTTAAGTATATTTCCTTCATTTTATTGTGGTTGTTATAACTTGGGGACTGATTTCTCAGATCTAGCTCTGTTGAAACTGTCTTGTGTGTGTGTCTGAAGCTCTGCACTAGTTGTTAAACTGCACTGAAATTCCTTTAAGTGTTAATTAGCTTGGGGGTTTTCTGATAACTTTAAAACCTGTGTTGGTTACATCTCTGGTAATCATTTTAAGTAGAGTTGCTGCTACTGAGATTTGTCTGCATACATCAACTGGACATAAGCTGATTTAAGTATATTTCCTTCATTTTATTGTGGTTGTTATAACTTGGGGACTGATTTCTCAGATCTAGCTCTGTTGAAACTGTCTTGTGTGTGTGTCTGAAGCTCTGCACTAGTTGTTAAACTGCACTGAAATTCCTTTAAGTGTTAATTAGCTTGGGGGTTTTCTGATAACTTTAAAACCTGTGTTGGTTACATCTCTGGTAATCATTTTAAGTAGAGTTGCTGCTACTGAGATTTGTCTGCATACATCAACTGGACATAAGCTGATTTAAGTATATTTCCTTCATTTTATTGTGGTTGTTATAACTTGGGGACTGATTTCTCAGATCTAGCTCTGTTGAAACTGTCTTGTGTGTGTGTCTGAAGCTCTGCACTAGTTGTTAAACTGCACTGAAATTCCTTTAAGTGTTAATTAGCTTGGGGGTTTTCTGATAACTTTAAAACCTGTGTTGGTTACATCTCTGGTAATCATTTTAAGTAGAGTTGCTGCTACTGAGATTTGTCTGCATACATCAACTGGACATAAGCTGATTTAAGTATATTTCCTTCATTTTATTGTGGTTGTTATAACTTGGGGACTGATTTCTCAGATCTAGCTCTGTTGAAACTGTCTTGTGTGTGTGTCTGAAGCTCTGCACTAGTTGTTAAACTGCACTGAAATTCCTTTAAGTGTTAATTAGCTTGGGGGTTTTCTGATAACTTTAAAACCTGTGTTGGTTACATCTCTGGTAATCATTTTAAGTAGAGTTGCTGCTACTGAGATTTGTCTGCATACATCAACTGGACATAAGCTGATTTAAGTATATTTCCTTCATTTTATTGTGGTTGTTATAACTTGGGGACTGATTTCTCAGATCTAGCTCTGTTGAAACTGTCTTGTGTGTGTGTCTGAAGCTCTGCACTAGTTGTTAAACTGCACTGAAATTCCTTTAAGTGTTAATTAGCTTGGGGGTTTTCTGATAACTTTAAAACCTGTGTTGGTTACATCTCTGGTAATCATTTTAAGTAGAGTTGCTGCTACTGAGATTTGTCTGCATACATCAACTGGACATAAGCTGATTTAAGTATATTTCCTTCATTTTATTGTGGTTGTTATAACTTGGGACTGATTTCTCAGATCTAGCTCTGTTGAAACTGTCTTGTGTGTGTGTCTGAAGCTCTGCACTAGTTGTTAAACTGCACTGAAATTCCTTTAAGTGTTAATTAGCTTGGGGGTTTTCTGATAACTTTAAAACCTGTGTTGGTTACATCTCTGGTAATCATTTTAAGTAGAGTTGCTGCTACTGAGATTTGTCTGCATACATCAACTGGACATAAGCTGATTTAAGTATATTTCCTTCATTTTATTGTGGTTGTTATAACTTGGGGACTGATTTCTCAGATCTAGCTCTGTTGAAACTGTCTTCCCCACCCCCCTCCCTGTTCTTGGATGTAGTTTAAATTTGGTGGCTTTTGCAGTGCCCGCCCCACTGTAGATTTGATCTAGGACACTCCCCAGTCCCCTCTTTACGTCCGATTCTCTCTAAACCCTTTCTGCACTTGCTTTTAGTCCTTTTAATTTAATTACATTTTTTCATACTGTGTGTGGACTAATATTGCTACATACTCAAGTGTGCCAGCTTGCACTGCATGTGAATTGTTTTTATAGCATTTACTGTCTGTTTTTTTTCTTGTCGCTGTAAAAAAAAAAAAAAAATCTCTTGTTTTCCTGCCTTACTGAACTAGAGTAGTCCAGTTTCAGAGTTGCTGATCCCTGGGCTTTGTTTTTAGTTCCTGTCACTGATCCATTGCCTTATTAGGAAGGAGGGAAGTTTCTTTGCTTACCAGTGGGAGTGGGAAGCACTGAGCGGCCTTTCTGTCCGATTTGGTGAAGTTTCAGCCAGAAACTAGTAGTCCATTGGTCATTTTGGCAATTCTAGCTCCTTTCAGCCCCTGCTATAAAACACGCTAAACACTGCGTTTTCCAGCTTGTACCAACTCAGCACAGATCCTCGTGGTGGCCTGCAGAGTGATCCAAGCAGCAGAGAGCTAAAAGAGTGACTTTCTACCAGATATAAGTATTTTGTGGCTTTCCCACTGTTATTAAGCTAGCGACTGCATTTCGCCTGTTTTACTGCTACTTTAAGTGATTTCTGCATTTTACACTTTTATTGCACTTTAAGTTACTAATTGTTGCAAATTGTTTCTGTAGGCTACACACTAAAGTGCGCTAGCCGATTTACAGCATTTATAGCATTTACTGTCTGTTTTTTTTTCCTTGTCTCTGTAATAAAACAAAAAATCTCTTGTTTTCCCGCCTTACTGAACTAGAGTAGTCCAGTTTCAGAGTTGCTGATCCCTGGGCTTTGTTTTTAGTTCCTGTTACTGATCCATTGCCTTATTAGGGAGGAGGAAGTTTCTTTGCTTACCAGTGGGAGTGGGAAGCACTGAGCAGCCTTTCTGTCCGATTTGGTGAAGTTTCAGCCAGAAACTAGTAGTCCATTGGTCGTTTTGGGCCAATTCCTAGCTCCTTTCAGCCCCTGCTATAAAACACGCTAAACACGCGTTTTCCAGCTTGTACCAACTCAGCACAGATCCTCGTGGTGGCCTGCAGAGTGATCCAAGCAGCAGAGAGCTAAAAGAGTGACTTTCTACCAGATATAAGTATTTTTGTGGCTTTCCCACTGTTATTTAAGCTAGCGACTGCATTTCGCCTGTTTTACTGCTACTTTAAGTGATTTCTGCATTTTACACTGTTTATTGCACTTTAAGTTACTAATTGTTGCAAATTGTTTCTGTAGGCTACACACTAAAGTGCTAGCCGATTTACAGCATTTATAGCATTTACTGTCTGTTTTTTCCTTGTCTCTGTAATAAAACAAAAAAATCTCTTGTTTTCCTGCCTTACTGAACTAGAGTAGTCCAGTTTCAGAGTTGCTGATCCCTGGGCTTTGTTTTTAGTTCCTGTTACTGATTCATTGCCTTATTAGGGAGGAGGGAAGTTTCTTTGCTTACCAGTGGGAGTGGGAAGCACTGAGCAGCCTTTCTGTCCGATTTGGTGAAGTTTCAGCCAGAAACTAGTAGTCCATTGGTTGTTTTGGGCCAATTCCTAGCTCCTTTCAGCGCGCTGCTATAAAACACGCTAAACACGCGTTTTCCAGCTTGTACCAACTCAGCACAGATCCTCGTGGTGGCCTGCAGGGTGATCCAAGCAGCAGAGAGCTAAAAGAGTGACTTTCTACCAGATATAAGTATTTTTGTGGCTTTCCCACTGTTATTTAAGCTAGCAACTGCATTTCGCCTGTTTTATTGCTACTTTAAGTGATTTCTGCATTTTACACTGTTTATTGCACTTTAAGTTACTAATTGTTGCAAATTGTTTCTGTAGGCTACACACTAAAGTGCGCTAGCCGATTTACAGCAATTACTGTCTGTTTTTCCTTGTCTCTGTAATAAAACAAAAAATCTCTTGTTTTCCGCCTTACTGAACTAGAGTAGGCCAGTTTCAGAGTTGCTGATCCCTGGGCTTTGTTTTTAGTTCCTGTTACTGCTCCATTGCCTTATTAGGAAGGAGGGAAGTTTCTTTGCTTACCAGTGGGAGTGGGAAGCACTGAGCGACCTGTTTGTCTGATTTGGTGAAGTTTCAGCCAGAAACTAGTAGTCCATTGGTCCTTTTGGGCCAATTCCTACCTCCCTTCAGCCCTCTGCTATAAAACACGCTAAACGCGTGTAAGCGCGATTTAGCGGAGTTACCACTGTTGCACACAAGAGCAGCGGCGGTTAAACAAGGTTAAACTATTTGGGCCATCTAAATTCCACTCTTCCAATTTTCCCTTAAAACTACCTTCCTCGAGCTGTACTGCTGATCTAACCAGCATATCCTATAACTGAAAAGTTCATCTCTACTTGATTCCCAAGTAGACTATTCTCTATCTGTAAAGCCTAGCACTTACTCCTACAGTACTTGCACCTTGATAAAGCACTCTTATTATAGATAGTACCCCACCAGCCTAAAACCCACTTCCCGGAGTCCTTTGAAAGTCTCTTTATCTACTACTTCTAGTATGTCGAGGGATCAGTTGCTAGTGTCCTCTCCAGCTCAACTGGTGAACCTGGGAATATTGAGGCAATGTTACAACTGCCTCATGTACACAGACAATCCTCTCCTTCTCCCACAAAACACAAATACATGCGAGAGATGCAACTATACGGCCAAACTGGAGGCTGAGCTCTCTCAACATAGGACTGGCAAGACCAGACAGGAGGAGAAGGTAACCACACACAATACATACCCAGTCACACATGGTACCATCACAACTTCAAATCATACACATACTCACACAAAGACATACTGGAGGCTCTGATCAAAAATTTACCAAAACAGCAGAGGCCACCAAAGCAGACACCCAAACAACTACCACCTCACGACCCAACACATGCAACACATAGACCACACAGTCAGAGTGTCAAACAGTCACAGCCCTTAAGGCCAAACAAAATGCCAGACACACTTGTCATTGGTGATTCCATAGTCAGACACACTGACGTCCCGCCACCAGACTGAGTAAAGAGAAGGTCACAGTAAGCTGCCTGTCAGGCGCTAGAATCCGCCACATAACGCAAGCACTCAGGTCTCTCAACAGCAGGTACAAGTACGACTCAGTCATTGTCCACGCTGGTGTCAACGACCTGAGACGCACCTCCTTGGACTACATGAAAAGGGACATCGAGGAGCTCTCTGATTATGTAGCCCAGGCAGGTATGACCCTGACCTTGAGCAGTATCCTACCTTCACCTAGAATGATGCCACAATACAGTGATAAGATGATCAGCTTTAATAATTGGCTTAAATTCTGGTGTCATTCAAAGGGGATCCAATGTCTGTCTGCCTGGGATGACATGCTGGACAAGCCACGCTGCTTCATAAGGGACGGCTTGCACCTGTCACCCTGGGCTTCCGGATATTGGCAAAGGCTCTTGCCACCCCATAGTGCCTTTTTTAGGCAAGGCTCAAATTCTAAACCTACCACCCTAGAACACCAAAAGGAAAAAACTAAGGGTAATGCTGCTCAATGCCAGAAGTCTCAATCTCAAGATGCACGCACTCGAGGCCCTTCTCAATATGGAGAACATCGATGTCTGTGCTGTGACAGAAACCTGGTTCAAGGCTCCTGAGAGCACCCCAGCACTAACAGGTTTCACCTCATATCATGCGTTCCGCCCCAAAATCCGGACAACACCAAGAAAGGAGGGGGTGTCCATATTCATAAAGGACACCCACACCTCAAGGTTGGTGGCAACGCATGATGCATCGGAGACCATCCAGGTGCAATTAACCATAGGCAAGACTGCTCTGCAATTTGTAGCATGTTACAGGCCACCCTCTCAAACTCAGGAACCTCACATGGCCTTCCTGAAAACATTGGAGGGATAAATGTATCTCCAAACACCATCATACTAGGTGACTTTAACTACCCTAATATAGACTGGGAACACTACTCAAGCCCGAACACTCTAACCCAAAGATTCCTGGAGTTCATAAACTCAAATGCCATGGAACAACTAGTCACCATCCCCACAAGAGGAGAAAACATACTTGATCTCATCATCACGAACATGGGATCAAAATGTTCAACACCGAAGTATACCCCTCACTGGTGAGATCAGATCATAAACTAATCTCGCTGGAGGTCCTCATCCCGCCCCCACCTGAAACAAAAAGACCACAGTGAAAAACTTCTCAAAAGCCGATTTCACACTTCTAAAAACTAGTGTGGTCTCCTTTAAGGCCCCTGAGCCAGTGGTAAACATTACTCAAACCGCTGAATCACTTACAAATGCCTTCTACCAGCACCTACAGGACTGCATGGATCAGGCAATCCCAAACAAAACTAAGACTCTCTGTACCAAAGGCAAGCGTCCAGTCTGGTGGACCCCAGCCATAAACAAGCTCTACAACAAAAGGAGGAAGCTACTACAAGATAGAGCAAAATCCTTGAAAGGTAAGACACCTTTGATCATTATAAGTAAAAACTAAGAGCTCTCATAAAATCATCCAAGGCAAATTTTGAGAGAAAAATCGCCAAGGACTCTAAAGAGAATCATAAGGCCTTCTTTAGCTATGTTAGAAACCTAGGAGGAAACTCCCAGATATGCTCAGAATTAGTTCAAAATGATGTGAAAATTACTGAACCTACACACATTGCCAACATACTGGCTGACAGGTTCAGTGCAAACTTCTCCCTCCCCCAAAAGGAGAGATATCTATTCCAGAGGATTGTAGCCCCCAAACATCTCCAACGCCCAGGTGAGAACTGCCCTCACTAAGGCAAAAACACAGCATCCATGGGACCGGATGGTGTCCCCGGCTGTGTGCTTCATGAACTCAATGAGGAATTAAACCCACAGTTAGGACAGCTGTTTAATCTTAGCCTCACCTCAGGATACGCACTCCAAGGAGTGGCGCCGGCGACTGTGGTCCCACTTCATAAGGGCGGTGCCTCCACAGACCCTGGAAATTACCGCCCCATTAGCTTGACAAGCCTTATCTGCAAAGCCATGGAGAGGATCATAATGGAACTCATAAATAAAGACATAGGGAACTTGCAGACTTTGGATCCAACTCAGTTTGGCTTTGTCAAAGGCAGATCCTGCCTCTTAAACTTGGTTGACTTTTTCGAGACAGTCACCAAGGCCATTGATGAGGGAAAGGCAGTCCATACAGCCTACCTCGACCTGGCAAAGGCCTTCACACAATACCCCACTCAGGTATCATCGAAAAACTCATCAGCTTGAATGTAAACCCATACATCACAAGATGGGTTGCAAACTGGCTAAGTGACAGAACCCACAGGGTCAGAGTTGCTGGAGCCATGTCAGACTCAAAGCCTGTCACAAGTGGTGTCCCACAGGGCTCAGTCCTGGGTCCACTCTTGTTCGGCATCTACTTTTCTGAAGTACAAGCAAACACAGGAGGGTTATGGCTGACAAAGTTTGCAGATGACTGCAAACTGGGCGCCATAGTCGAAAACACATCTGACACAGATATCCTCCAGAAGGGCCTCACAGAAATGGATAACTGGTGCCAGAGCCATGGCCTGAAGTTAAACGCCAAAAATGCATAGTCATACCCTTTGGGAAAAACAAGGCTACCCTAGCTACCATATAGGTGGCAATCCACTGAGCACAGAAAAGTCATCAGAGATCTGGGGACCCAGGTTGACAGTAGCCTTCGCTTGACACTCATGTTGCTAAAGTAGTTAGGAAAACCTTCTATATCACCGACCTGATCATGAAGGGATTCACATCTAGATCAAGGGAGGTCATCGTCCCCCTGTACTCATCACTTATTAGACCTATGATTGAGTACAATGCCCGTTCGAATGTATCTGACCAGACACCTGCTGCAGCTTGAAAGGCCCCAAAAGTTCCTCACCAAAAGGATAAAGGGTCTCAAAATATGTCTTATGCTGCCCGACTGAAAGAACTCCAGCTCTATTCAGTCTCATACCGCTTGCTCAGAGGTGACCTGTGCCTGACATATAAGGCCATGTCAAACCCAGATTTGATGAATATGCTTCACCTCAAAAATCTAGATCCCTCAGAACCACAAGGGCGGGAGACTTAAACCTTGACACGGTTATAAATAGAACGTGCTGGAGGGACAGATTCATCACCCAGAGACTCCCTATGCTGTGGAACAAAATCCCGGTACATGTGAGGCAGAGCACCTCTCTGGTCTTGTTCAAGAGGAATCTTGACCAATGGATGGGAGATTGCAGATATACCCCAGGGATTACTTCAGCGTCACTGCTTGACAGAGGCACAGCAAAATGATAGGCATAGTTTTTATTCAAACTAAAGGGGTGGCGAAAGCCACATAACTATGGGCTAGGCTTATAAATGCCCTTGGGCAGATAGCCTAGTATGAACCTATGAACCTATGAACCTATGAACAAGTCTCCAGACCAAATCCTTGTAAGCATAACAGAATATGTAACAGCAAACAGTTTCTGTAGTAAAAGCAGTCACTACTTCAGTTAGTTCCCTAGTCTACATAAAGTTATCTAAGTACTTCAGCTGGAAAGCATAAAAAATGCCCATTAACCCAGGTGTACAACAAATATTTGAAAATAGCATAAATAGTTGCAGGCATGCACACTGAAAAGGGGCTGAAGAGAGTTTCCTCACCACAAGCATGCCAAAAATAACTATTTCAAAATGGTACCACTCAAGAAGACCCATTAATATAGACTAGTTAATGTGCATGGGGAGGGGGGAGTTAGAAGAGGGAGATACAAAATGGGGGATGGTAGAACCAGAAAAAGCAACTAGAGGCATGTCCAAGCCCCTCACAGAAGAGTGCAAAGAAAAACAATCAGTATGAGAAGTGGAAGCCTTGGAGCTATAAGGTAAGTGAAAGCAAGGAAGAGGTAGAGGCAGAAGCAGTTAGTAGCAGAAACACTACTTTTATGGCCTTGGTGTGTAAGTATAACAAGGGAAGGCAAATCTGTCTGGGAACAAAATACACCAAGTAAATAGTGCTAGCCTTACTTTACAGGAATCCTAATGTGGAGGCAGATTTAGTTGAGACAAGATACAGTATGTATATTCTTAGTTGTGTCGCCTAGTGGCAAGAGACAATGCTATAGCTGCCTGGGGTGGGGGTGGGGAGCCCTTGTAGGTGTGCACGCCGGCCAAAGCAATGTTTAAAAAATAACTAGTAAAAGTAACAAACATGCTCTAACAAGAACTGTAAACATCCAGTCACCTATGCAGACTTGTCTGGTGGGTATCATTAAAAGGTGTTATTCTTGGCTTGCACCGTGGAGCCCTTTTGCCTAGGGCACCAGTTGACCTAGGACCGCTCCTGACTGTAGGGAGAAACCGGAGCATAGCAGTGGTTCGATTTGCCAAGGTTGCTGTTACTGGGGGGAGGAACCCAAACTGTGATGATACAGGCAGACCAAGTGTGCTATGCAGACTTGTCTGGTGGGTATCCTTATTAAAAGGTGTTATACTTTGCTTGCAATAACTGTAGAGAAAAACTGGAGTGTAGCAGTGGTTCTATTTGCCAATGTTGCAGTTGCTGGGGGGGAGGGGGACCCAAGGTGTGATGATACAGACAGACCAAGTATGCTATGCAGACTTGTCTGGTGGGTATCCTTATTAAAAGGTGTTACTCTTGGCTTGCAATAACTGTAGGGAGAAACCGTGGCGTTGCAGTAGTTCTATTTGCCAATGTTGCAGTTGCTGGGGGGGGGGGGGGGCGAGCTGTGATGATACAGGCAGACCAAGTGTGCTATGCAGACTTGTCTGGTGAGTATCCTTATTAAAAGGTGTTATACTTTGCTTGCAATAACTGTAGAGAAAAACTGGAGTGTAGCAGTGGTTCTATTTGCCAATGTTGCAGTTGCTGGGGGGGAGGGGGACCCGAGGTGTGATGATACAGACAGACCAAGTATGCTATGCAGACTTGTCTGGTGGGTATCCTAATTAAAAGGTGTTACTCTGGGCTTGCAGTAACTGTAGTGAGAAATCGGAGCATAGCAGTGGTTCTATTTGCCAATGTTGCAGCTTCTGGGGGGTGGAAGGAACCCGAGCTGTGAAGATACAGGGAGACCAAGTGTGTTGCAGGCATGTACACTGAAAAGGGGCTGAAGAGAGCTTCCTCACCACGAGCAGGCCAAAAATCAGCAATTATAAAGCAGATACTTACCTGAAAGGGTTTACTATCATAAGCTGGAAATGTATCTGATCAAATGTCAGTTAAAGGAAAGTACAGTTCCAAAGTTGGGCAATGTTGAATTGGAATAGTACAAAGTCATAATAATGAAATTAAAGCATGATTTGTTATTATGAGTTTGGCATTGTGAAGTGAGATCACAGTACAGTGAGGATCAAGGAAAGTATCCTTTCCCTGGCTGTAGTGTGATTTTGTAGATGGTATATATAATTTGCAAGGGGTGTGGGAGGGGCTTATAGACTTTCAAAACCAGACATCTGGTATGTCGAATGTCGATCGTCATGTTTCTGACATTCAATATTTAGGGTAAATGTTTTTGTTTTCGAGATTTTATTTTGGTCTTTTCATTAAAAATTATTTTGCCTTCGACATTATGATAGTGAACCACCGGAAAGTAATCACATTTGTAACAGCATGCACTTTCCAAACTGAAAGAAAAACAGTATGACAATGACATTAGCTGACACCCCCTCTTATACCACCAATATCAAGTAGGATGGTGTCCAGTAAAGAAATGAGGAAGATGGTAGAGATTTGTAGTCAGGTTGGCTGTTGGTTTCCTGCAGTCAGGAATCCCAGATGTCATTAAAAGACTACTCTCCCTTTTCCAAGCATCAGGGTCTGATGCTTCCAGTATGACAATGGTTAGCAGAAGGGACATCCAAAACTCTGAAAGTTTACCTGATTTGAAGGATTTTTTTCAGAGCTAAACAGTGAAGGCTTGTATACATAGCACAAGCAGAAACATGTAATTCAAAGTGGAAAGGGATAATGACAAAACAGGGGGAAGCTCAAGAAACAAGGGGAGACTGGGATTTTGGCTGCAAATACTTAAGAATAACAATAATCATATAGAATATTATATTCATAAAGTAGCAGAAAGTATTCGAAGAACTAAGCCAACACATGTATGGAGAAAGAAGATTATGCCGATAGGGATGACTGCAATTAGGGATACAGACAATAGCCAAGAAGGGGCTGGAATTTATTGGAGAAAACTGGCAAAAGTACCAAGGTACTGGGAGCAAATAATTAGAGAAATGTAATACAATGGGAAGAGGCGAAGAATATATTTGAACTGCAGGCTACAGATTGCCTTCCCTATCAAGGATTGATGTCAGAGTATAGACAAAGAGAAAGAAATGGGGGAGCCTAAGTGAAAGACCAGCACTGTTTGAGTTTTTAGTAGAATCTAGAACAGAAGCTGTTGTTAAAAAGTAATAATTGGTAGAGCATATAAAATATTGCATGATAACCATTAAAATCAATCAGAGGAGGTTAGAAAGGATTGGGAAGAGAGATTGGATAAGCAATTCACAAAGAAACCACCTTATTCCATTGGAAAGAAACCACCTTATTCCATTGGAAAGATCAACTTATCCCACTTGATTCTTGCTCACTTACTCTCCCAGATAAAATCCTTCAACTCTCTATTAACTGCTGTCTACAACTTCTCCTCTAGTTGATAAAAATATGCCTGACCCATGTATATAAGTCTAGATTTAGGATCTTTGCTTGGTAGTGTTTACTTAGGTATTTTTATACCCCAAGTAGACTACAAAGATTTTTTTCCTCAGGTAAATAACAAATGTTGGAGGAGAGTTGGGGAAGAAAGAGGTAATTGGGAACATATTTTCTGGGAGTGTAACGAGTTGGCAGACTAAAAATTCCCTGCAGACTACTCTATCAGAAATACAGGGTGAGCAAATTGGTATGACTAATGAAATGATTATTTGAGCTATGACACAGAATCAGAAATGCCTAGACATAGTAAGGCCTTGCTAAGTCTAATTATGAAAAAATGGAAATTGTGGGAACAAAAGAGGAATGAGGTTTAAAAGAAGGCAGGATTTGAATAAGCCATGTAATGTTTGACTGAGTGACTTGATATATTATAAGTGATGCATAATGTTTGCAACTAAAATTATGTCAATGTGGTTTGATTTCATTTACATAAATGTATGATTGACTATGTCGTAAGTGATAATTTAGTAAAGGCATTTCTTGTTTAATAAAAAAAAAGAAATGGGCCTATATGAAGCTGGATCTAACGGGTCTATACCATCTTTAGATATTACATCCACCACAGTTTTCTTCCAGGATGTTGGTGCTTCTCCTCCTTTTAAACTACTGTTAAACAAAACCTTCCAGATCTTTAACTTTCTTCTCTCTGAGCTTCCAAAGCTCAAAAGGATTACCATCTACTCCTGGAGACTTTCCTGGAGATTTGTTATACATCACCATTTTATCTCATCTCCTCCTGTCCTGTTAATAGTTGAGCCTCATCTACCTCTAACCTTAGCATATTTAATTCTTCCATAAATATTTCCATTTATACTTTTTCTTGATTTCCAAAATTCTTTGCCTTAATACAGACTTTCAGAAAATATTTCTAATGCTGTTACAGGATCTCGTTATTTTCCTTGTTATTGGCTCCCTGAGCTTGGAAACAACTCTTTCTTCTTTCTGTTGCCTGAGCTGCTGTTCTAAAAGCTTTTGTGCTCTGGAGTCATTATCAAGTTGCTTTAACAGCTATCTTTCTAAACTAGTAAATATGATCCAGGTACTCCCTTTTTTGTCTTTAGTACTCTGCAGTTGTGCCTCTTCTTGTTCTGCGAGTTTCCTCCTATTCTGCTATAACTGAACCATTGTCAGTCCCTCTAAATAATTCTTGCTAATTCTTAACCACATCTCTTTTTTATTTCTGCCCTAGTTGTAACCTACACTTTCATTTTATCCCATTCCCTAACTATATTTTCTGAAAAAAAAATTATATCTCCCCTAATATTTCACAAATAATTTCCACTACCCATTCCTTATATTTATCTCTGTTTAACATATATCCTGGGAAGTGGCAGTATCTCATTGTTATTTCATTACCCTGCATTTTTATTTTAGCTATTATTCGCACATTATCTGAAATAGTTATTGGATGCATATCAAAAATTTCATTTAAATGCACGTTCCTGAGAAATATAATTTCTCTCTAGGCTAGCTCAGTTTTTGTACCTTGAGGAATTTACATCTCCCATACCAAATATGTTCATAAATTTCTTCATACATCTACCCTGTTTTGTTATATTTTCCCTTCTAGGCCCTCAAAATACATCCTCACTGTTGCAAATCAAAATTGCTGTCCCCACCTGTAAGTAATATTCCCTGCTGAAAGCTAATTATTTCTCCCAGAAGTTTCTTAAGCTCCATTGCAGCAGTTTTAGATGGAATATAAATACGTGCCAGTGTAATCCTCCTTCCCTGCCAGTAGCCCCTTACTACAAATCTACCATTATTATAATGTTTCTCTTCTATCACTATTGCAGCTCCTCAAACAATTAATATAATTAATCTCATTTTCCTTTGTCCCAGATATTCTGATGAATAGCCATCATGAAACCCTTTATTTATCAAATTCACATACTCAGTTCTTTCCAAATGTGTCTCTTGTGGCAGAGCTGTTGCAATCTGCATTTCTTAATACAGTTCGCTACTCCTCCTTTTTTGTATACACCTGTGAGGCCATTCATAGGATCATAGGAATTTACTAGGCTATTGGCCTTGAGGCCCTTATAAGGCTAGCCAAGAGTTTAGCTCATGTTTAGACAAGTCAGCACCCAAAGCCCCTGTCCAGCAGGGACACAGGTGGAATCCCAGGGGTGTATTTTCTGTTTCCCATCCAGTTATCCAGGTTGCACTTGAAAAAGGATAATAGGATACTCTGCTTGATGTGGAGAGGGAGTCTATTCCACAGATAGGGAGCCTCTGGGACACAAATCTGTCCCGGCAACAAGTCCTACTGATGTTGCAAACCAGGTTGAGGTCGTGCATGTGGGTTAATCGAGTGGAGCTTGACTTGCGGATATGCAGCAGAACCATTAAGGCGGGGTCTGAAATTGCTTTGTATGCTAGGCAGAGGTCACCTCTGAGGAGTCTGTATGAAAGTGAGTAGAGGGACAGGGCTTTTAGCCTGTGTAGGGTAGATGTTTGATGAGCTGGATTCTTCTGGTGAGGAACCTCTGTGGTCTCTTTGGCCGCTGCATGTGCTTTGCGAGGTACATGCCGAAGGGTTTTGTACTCAATAATTGGCCTTATAAGGCAAGAATACAGGGATGTTATGACTTCCTTGTCCCTGGACGAGATACCCTTACTTATGAGGTGGGTCATGTAGAAAAGCTTTCTGTAGAACGGAAGCAACATGGTAGTCAAAGTCAGGTTGCTATCGACCTGGGTGCCCAAATCCCTCACAACTGATTGCGTGCTTAGGACGTTGTTATTAATGTGATAATATGTGGGGACATCACTCTCCCTAAAGGGGATGATGATGTATTTTTTGGCATTCAGCTTGACGCCATATTTCTGGCATCAGTCAGTTGTTTGGGTGAGACCCTCTTGGTGGAAATCCACATCACTTGGAGAATTGATGATCACACCCAGCTTGCAGTCATCTGCAAACTTGATCAGCCATAGCCCACTTGTACTGGCCTGCATCTCAGAGAAATATATCCTGAATAACACTGGCTCCAAGACCAATCCCTGGGGTAAGCTACTTGTTACAGGTCTACTGCTTGAGGTGTCTTCCCCTATTTTGATTAGGTAGGATCTATCAGTAAGTCAGTTTGCTACCCATCTGATAACATATGGATTGATGCCTAGTTGAAAGAGTTCATCTATTATGCCCAAGTGAGGAATAGTGTTGAAGGCTTTGGCAAGGTCAAGGTAGGTGGTGTGCACCATCTTCCCCTCATCCATTGCTTTGGTGACTGTCTCAAAGAAGTAGACCAGATTTAACAGACACCCTTGACAAAGCCAAACTGTGTGGGGTTGAGTGTTTGGAGATTGCCAATGTCCCTGTTAATGAGGTTCATGATAATCCATTCCATGACATGCAGATCAGGCTAGTTAGGCTGATGGGTCTATAATTTCCATTATTGGTGGACACTCCACTTTTATATAAAGGGACGACAGTGGCTGTCCTCCACTCTGCTGGGACAAAGCCAGTACTCAGGCTTTGGTTGAATAGGGTGCCTAATGGTGCTGCAAGTTCACGCCTGAATTCATGTACGATGCATCCCACAATGTTATCGGGTCCCATGGAGGCTATATGTTTTGCCTTTGAGAGGGCAGTGATGACCTGTTCTGTAGAGATAAGGGGGTAGGTACTAGAGATGTCCTGATTTACTGATGGGGGGGACAGAGGGATGAATTTTTCATTGAATCTGTCAATCAGTAGGTTGGCTATATGTACAGCATTTGTGTATGTGGTGTCCTTAATCACCATTCATGTTCAAAGATAATATGGAAACTACTACCATTATGATGATAAGTTATCATTCCCACCTCTTGTGTATAACAGCTTTTTTAAATGTCTAGTTTCAGCTTTTGTGTTACAGGCATATGCTAATGTTTGTCAGACTGATCTTTTTATACAGTTGTTTCTTGTCATATCCATTTGAACTTATGTGACATCTTATAAGACTTTTTGTTTTAATGAAAACACTCAAAAAGAAAAAAATATTGCAAAACACCCCCATAATGTATTAACTTAATACAAACACACAAAACTAAATACATCTTCAGATAATGACATTTAACTCTCCTAATAGGAACAATTATCCCAGTTTGACAGTTGCATTTACAGGCTTTAGTTAACCTATAAATAAAGTTATTCATGCTAAGATACATAGCGCAGTGCTTTTACTTAGACTAAGTACGGTCTGTTTTTGTCTTATCTTTATTCCTCTCCCAGATGTAGAAAACAAATTGAATGCTTTCAGAAACATTATTTCTAAGCCATTGAAAGAAAAACGTATTGTGCTTTTCTTTCCCTTTTTATTAGTCTCCATAGAAACACGAGTACCAGATACACAGTTGCCTTCAGTTACATGCTTCTCATATTTCACTATGAACATTTGTTTGCTAAAGAAAAACATTTCATTCATTCAGTATTCTTTTATTTACTTGCTTCTACTTAAAATTTGTGAGATCAAGCCAAGGGCCTCAATCCAGTCATTCCCCTATGCAAAAGTAAGAAAAAGCATATCAGTTTTACTTATACCATGATCTGTGTACTTTTACAACCAATCCCTCACCTCAATAACCCAAGATTACAGCTTATCTTAAACACGTTGCTGATCAGGCTTTCTTCACCTTTTACACTGCAATTCCTACATTTCTGAAGACTAAACAAGAAGAAAGAAAAAGAGAGTACATATTTACTTTAGTATCTCTACAACACACAAACGTAACTGGAAATGCTTTAACATATAACATGCAGCGTACATCATGTTTTATAGAAATACTGCTTAGAAAAAAAATTGTTTTATTTATGGTTAGCTCTTTCTTTCCTCGTCCCTTCTCCTTAATGTTCTTCCAAATATTGGCAGGAAGTACAGCATATGCTTGGGAGTCCCCTACAAGGATAACAAAGCCAAAAAGTCCAATATTTCCAGGTTTTCTTATTCAGGCATATTTGGCAAATGTGGTTGATGCTTTGTAGTCACACATTTATTCATTAATTTCCAGTTGCTGCTTTTCTTCCTGTTAATATCCATTTCCCAGCTCCTGCCTCTGGTTCATTTACAACTTGCTCCTGGTTTTTCAAGTCAACTTCTGTGCTTTTGTCTGTCTCTCAAGCATTTCACTTTTTGTTGGACAAACTTTTGTATTTCCTCCTTAGCATGTTTTGCATCAAAATGACTTTGACCCTCCAGGAAAAAAATATTCTGAAAATAGCTGGATACAGCAGTTTGAATCTCACATGTCTGTCAACATTCCCTGATTACTTGAATAAATGTATTCCTCTTCTGCCTGGTGTACAATTAATAATTACTTTCCACAAACACTCTATTATCTCTAACTTTTAGTGCTGTGCCCTTCTGCCACACTTTTGTCAGAATCAACTCTTTTTGCTGGTAGGATTGCACCTTGGTGAAGAGAACATAGCAAAGCTTGGGGCACTCTGTTTTTGTTTTCTTACTTGGTTTGTGTTTGCTGTAACATTTTATTGCATCTTTGCTGTTAAGAGGTCTTGGCTGCTTTCTCATGGACAGGTTTGGAGCAGACACATAATGTGTCCTTTCAATTAACAACATATGCTGTGTAATACATGTCCAGTTGCTGATTTGTGCTTTCATAAAATTAATAGAGTCTGTTTCTCCCAGTTTCTCTAGTACAGCAGAAAATGTCAAGTTTTCCCAATGTGCTCTGTCCTCTAATTCTACCATTTTTGAAGCATCTCTTCTTGAGCAGTCTCATACTCAACTAGTCTTTTCTTCATTTCAACCTCTGATTTTTGCAGTTTTATCAGCTCATCTGAATATCTGTTTAAAGCTTCTTCCATTTTTACAGCAGTTGATTTGAGTTGATGCACTCCTTCAGTGTTTCTTTTATTGTAATCAGCTCTGAGCACATTTGACTTATTTTTTCCTCTAGATTACTGAAGTCATGTCTTGCACCAAAGCTGGATCATGAATGGATTTTGCTGTACAGCTCCAGGATTATTCCCAGCCAGTGTTTTCTCCTTACCTTTTGTGGTTTATTTTCTTTCAGGTTCTTTAAATTTCTTATTTGCTGACATCTGGGCAGTGCACTTAATAGCTAGTAACTGAAATTTACCCAAAATAGCAAATTCAGCGGCTCTCTTTTCTGAGTTTCATTTTTCACACTGGGAGAGCTGAAATTAAGGTGTTACTCACTGTGCAGCCATCTTGGATGTGTCTTGTCTATTTGTTGGTGTACATTTAGGTCAAATAGGATTGGGTCTTTCATGGCTCAAACAGGAGACACAGTTCACCTCAGAGCAGCCAGTAGGTGTAAGTATAAGAAGAGTTGTAATAATCTGGCAGTATAGTTGAAGGATTTAGGCCTTTATTTATTTATTTGGTTAAGAATCAGTGGGGCCTTTTTAGTTGGGTAAATATGCTTGGATTTTTGCATTCCAAAGAGGAAATAGTATTTGATGATGAGTCAGATAAAACAAAGAGTTTAGTGGCAAGAAGACTTCCTTGGATTTGAAGATATTCCCCTTGGACATTTACTGGACCAGATAGGAGGGTTTCCTGACAATGATCATGATGACTAAATGAGAGACAGTTGTCCACATAAGTAGCCAGGTCTCTTATAAACATATCCATTTGAAGAGGAATACCACTTTATAGCATGACATGGGAACATTTATTGATGCCAGCTACTACTATGCTGCATTTTTTTGCACTTTGCTTGATAACATTTTCAATAAAAAAAATAGGTATGTGCATATTCCGCAGTGGACATGCAGATAACAGTGCCCAGCATGCAGTCATCAGTAAACTTGGACAACCACACCTTCAGGGATACTGGCTTGGATGTCTGCAAAACAAATGCCAAACAGAAGAGAGGCCCATCACTGACTCCCTACAGTACCACTCCACTAATTACACTTTTATGTTCACATAGGATTACAGCAACTTTTTACTGCCTGGGATATATTGGATAGCCAGTTTGCAATCAAGCAGACAATGTACGTACAAATGTAGAAGATAGTGTCAAAAGCCTTGGTCAGGTCAAGATAAGCAGTATCCATAGAGTGTTCACTACCCACAGCTTCTAAGACTTCTCTAAATAAGTTCACTAGGTTCAGTGGACAAGACCTTCCCTTCACAAAATCAAACTGAGTGGGGTATAGATTAGTTAAGTTGCCTACATCTGCAGGAGTTCTGCTATGATACATTCCACGGCTGTGCATAAGTCTGGTGAGGCTGATAATTACCTGGGTCTGTAGAGAAGTTACAGTGGTTATTCTTCAGGCATCAAGGACAAACTCTCTGGTTGAACAGTTTACATACCGGCTTGGATAGTGCACACTTGGCATTGATGAGAATGCAGCCTGGTATATTATCTAGTCCCACATAAACATTATTTTTAGCATTTGAATGGGATTTGAAGACTTGTTCCAAGGTGATTAAAGGGGAAACTACATTTTTAGGGATTGTGGGCACAACAGTGGAGATAGGTGGGGTAAAGTTAGCACTACATTTGTCTGCTAAAGTACTTTTCTAAGAATTACTGGTACCTATCCATCCATTTTCTTCAACATACAGATGCATGCCTTAGAAAATTTATGATCTCAGACAACCATGGCTTAGAACTCAAAAAAGGCAGAAATTAAGAAATCTAAAATATGTTCCACAGTTCCCTATATGACAAAAATGTCACAAGTAAAATGCTAAAACATCACTTCATTTACATTCAACTTCTTCCATGAAAAACACACTCTTGCTCCCAGTTTGCTAAAGCAGTATTAGCTCAAGTATGTGTGACATGGGTATCCACTGCCACCCTGGAAACATTTGCAAAATTCTTCTTGGCGAATGGGCACTATTATTATTATTATTATTATTATTTAACATCAGTGACATTAATTCACATCATGTATTAATTCCTGTATTGGTAAAATCAGCAATACAAAGTACACTTGTGTAAGAACATACCATAACAGTAGATAATGGGTTATCCTGCTGAGGGTAACCTTTCACCCTGCTGAGGTATCAAAGCCAAAAAAACTTCTTAACACTTTGTATGTCTGGTATACAACCTCAGCCTGTGGATGTAGGGGCACATAAGCAGACATATGAGCATAGATTCTTCAGATTGACTAGCCCCAGCAGAATCCTGAAGAAGGCCTAACAGAGACAATGATACAGAAACATATCTGGGTAATAGAGAGTGAGACAGAAACTGTCTACCTCCATCTAAGAAGCACATTAAAGATGACGAAAAGGAGGGAGGGAAGCAATACTGTAACAGTGATCAGTAGGACATCTACCATTATTGTAAGTTCTTACACAATTGTATTATGTCCTCCCTTAGATTATTGTTGCAGTATTCCAATACTTGTGGATGATTCCCAAAGCTAACAGATGTTAAGGGGGTAGGACTGGGTAAGGGGGTGCTGTCTACCACTTCTAAGAGGATAGATCTATCAAAGGAATCTTATCTCTGGAAAATGTATCTACACTGTAATACTTGGTGAAAGCATGCAAATGGAGTCAAGTGGCAGCCTCCATGATACACCTGGAATCAATGCCTTTGAAGTAGGTACCTGACATGGAGATTGCTCTAGTCAAGTATGCCTTGACAGTGGCTGGCAAGTTTTTCCCATGGAAGGTGTAACAGAAAGAAATGGACTTAAAAATCTAGTTGAAAATAATATGTTTGGAAACAGGGCTTCCCAAGTTACCCTCCTGGAAGGAGACAGAGCTGGTCTGACCTTCTAAAAGGTTTATTTTCACCAAGTAAAATCTTAACTTCCCGTGTACATCTAGGGAATGAAGAAATTCTCTCATCCATTTTCAGGGTTAGGAAAAAAAAGACTGGTAAATGAATGGATTGATTCAGAGACAGCTAATTTACCACTTTAGCATAAAGGAGGGGTTAGCCCTAAGAGTGACCCCATCCTTATCAACATAATAATAGGAGGAGTTGCTATAAGTGCTTTCTACTCTGAGACCATTTAAGAAGAGGTAAGAGCAACTACTACAACTGTTTTCCATGTACAGAATTTTAGAGAGGCTGAAACGGCTAATTCAAAGGGGGCAGAGTAAGTTTCTCTAAAACAAAATTAATTCATATCTCATAGGGGGATGTCCCTCCTGGGAGAGTTCAATTACAGATGCCTGTTAAGACTTGTTTGACCTCATTCATTTGAATTTAAAGGCAGCCAAGATGAGGCAGCAGATAAATGGGCTTTGATGGTGGAATAGGCTAAATTGCTTTTAAGCAATGGTAGTACAGCGGTAGCATTGTTGCCTCACAGCAAGAGGCTCTCCTGTTCGATTCACGGCTGGAGTACCTTCTGTGTGGAGTCTGCATGTCCTCCCCGCAGTCGAGTGGCCTCCAAAAGTCATGGTGAATGGGCGTGCCTTCGCTGAAGGTTGGGCGTCGGTCTGGCAACTTGGCACCATAAAAAATCTACTGCCAATCATTAGCGGACCTGAGGTCCGCTGTGGCGACCCCTAATCGGGAAAAGCTGAAAAGACAAACAACAAGACAAACATACATGTATGACACAATAAAATGAATACCCACCAAAAAGAGGATCCTCATTCATTTTATGACATCATATGGAAAAATCATTTCCACCTGGTTATGCAAAATTTTCTAGTAGTAGGTTTTCTTGCCTCCTGGAGCACCCAGAGCACATTGGTGTCTGAAAGGAATTAAAATCCTATCACCTAGGGAGTACAGTTAAGAGACCAAAGGTCATGATAAATCTGTGAGCAGTTGTTTTGTGTATGTCCATTTTGTGAGGTAATTTGAAGTGACTGCCCCCAGCCAGATTAATTAGGAGGAGGAACCGATGTTGCAAAGGCCAAAAGGGAGTCACCTGCAAGATTTTTGGGACTGTCCCACTGGATCATCAGGAGGACCTTTGGTATCACGAGGAAGGAAGGTGTATAGGAACTTCTCCACCAGCTGATGGACATAGTCTCTGTCCCCAGGCATGGAGACAGGGAGTCCTCGAGCAGAACAGCGTGAGTTGTCTGTTATAGCTGGCAGAAAAAGATCTATCTTGGGTGTACCACATTTGTGGACTACGTCCAGAAAGACCTCTTGGTGTAACATCCATTTGTCTGCATCTTCTCTTTGTCTGCTGAAGTAATCTGCAAGGACACTGTCCTCTGAAGGAATGTAAACCATCTGCAGGGTCAACTCTCTTTCTATGGCTATTTCCCATGCCCTTGGGGCTAGCCTGTACAACTGGTAAGACTTACCACCCTCTTGCTTGTTGACATACCACATGACTGAGGTGTTGCATAGGAACACCTGTATGGCTTGGTTAGGTTCATTTTGTTCTCTGGGGAACTACTGTCCCTGAACCATTGTGCAGCCTGACACACACATCAACCCAGGTTGAGTGAATCTATGTCTAGGTTCTTGCTGGGTGTGGGTGCTAGGAAGGGATTAGCTGTGTTGAGACAAAAGGGGCATCAGGTACCACTGGATCTTCCTCATGTACAGTCTGGCATACGGCATCATCAGCATTGTGGCTGCCATGTACCCTAAGGTTCTCAATCTCTTTTCCTGAGGTCGCACTGGAAGCAAGGCCTGGAAGTAACTGGAGAGAGACCAAATTTTCTCCTGAGGGAGGAAGGCTATTATTGACTGGTTGCTGAGTCTGAAACCTAGGAATACTACGGCTTGAGAGAGTCTCAGAGAAAACTTCCTTAGATTTAGAGTGAATCACAGTCTTTCCAAAAGAGACGACATGAATTTGAGATGCCATGTTCTGCAAAAGGCTATAGCCAGAACTAGGCACTTTGTGAAGACTCTGGGAGCTGTAGACACACCAAAAGGTAATGCTGAGAATTGAAAGTCTGATAAGAGACTGAATTTCTGTGAAAGTTCCAATAGTCCAGATGTATACAGATGTATAGGCATGCATCCTTCAGATATGGAGTGACCAGAAAGACCACAGGGCAGATGAGGGGAAGCAGCTTGAAGGAGGGAACTCTCATAAAGGTTTTCAGATGGGACAAATTTAGTATGGGTTTCCATGTTCACTGTTTCCTGGATACCTTGAATAATCCTGACTAGAAACTCTTGTCCTGAGCCTGAGGAGGAACTTGTTCTATAGTAATTTGAGACAGCAGTTGCGGGAACAAAGTGGAATGAGATGCAATGGATTTGTTAATGGTGAGGTACAACCCTCAGTGATGGAAGTCCCTTCTAGCACATTTTTTAGCCATTTTGCGTGATAAAGACCCACCTGGCTGAGGTAATGATTTCCCAGGATGGGAGGGCTAGATGGAGCCTTTGGGATACAGGAAAGCATGGATCGAGGTGGGAATGGAGAGACAAAAGATAGCTGAAACAGCAGCATAGCTAGGGTGGAGTGAGGGGCAAATGTCCTGGGTGCAAAGTGTTGGGGGCATGATCAGCCACTCCTGATCATTCTTTATTCACTTAGACGCTCTGTGTGTGTGGTCTGAACTGTAGCAACTGCAGTTGCTATGTTTAAAAGTAAAAAAAAAAAAAAAAAATCTTTTTTTTTTTTTAAAACTAAAACTGGAATGCTGTAGCACTCCATGCAGGCAGGGTATAAACTGTAGCAACTGTTTGCTACAGTTTGCAACAGTGTAAAAAGAAGAAATATTTTTTTTTAACTAAAACATAATCCCCATGTAAGTGGGGTATGAACTGTAGCAAAAGGCTTGTAACAGTTTAAAAGAAGAAGAAAACATTTATTTTTTAATAAAATATGTTAAAGAAAGGTTGAGGCAGGGAACAGAAATGGTACCTGAATGGCTGGCCGGTGGGTGGCATGTCATGCAGCTGGCCACCTGGTTGGTGTGCCAGTAGAAGTAATAAGCTGATCATGTACATGTATCAGCTTATTACAGCAAACCAGTTTTTTTTGGGGGGGGGGGGTCGGGTGGGGAACTTGTTCATATTACTGCCACAGGGTGCTGGTTGAACCAGCGACACTTCTGAGTTGGAAGCATGTTTGTCTGGAAATTAAGTCTTTCCAGACTTTTGATTCCCACTGAGAATTCTTTTGAAATATTTTAGAAAATTCCTTTCCCTTTTGAGGAGCCTTTTGTTCTCAATGGTATCTATGACTGGAGGAAAGAAAATTCTGCTTAAAGTCCTGCATAGAGTTGAAATGTTCATCAGCAGAGGGGCCAGACAGGAGGTCCCTATAGACAGAGGAGTCTAAAAGCTTGGCCTTGACATCATCTGGTAGACAGTGAAGGCAATGCCAAGCAAACCTATGGATGGCTGAGCCTGTGGCTGCTGCTCTACAGATAGCCTCGGCAGCAACACAGCTGTACATAATGGAGTGTCTGGCTACCTGTCAAGCATGGTTAAGCAATGATCCAGAGACTTATGTTCAGAATCTCCAAATTCGGCCAGAGACTTATTCAGGTTTCCCAAAATGGAAAGTAAATGCTTGGTCATTTATGTTTGGTAGCTGACTGCTTTGAAAGCTAGGGTGGAAGTGGTATACACTTTTTTTTGACACACCTGTTCATAGCTCTACTATCTCTATTGGATGGCAGTACACTGGATGCAGACTGAAGTTTGGTGGGTTTATTGTTGGACAACGAGAAGACTGCAGTGTCTTGTACAATAGTTTCATGCCCTCTGGCATTTTGTAGCACCTATCAGGTTTCTTAGCTGCAGGGGCCACTGCATCTGGATTAGAGTTATATATATATAAAAAAAAAAAAAAAAAAAAAAAGAAAGCAAACGTCCAAAAAGGCTAAGAGGGCAGGGCACAACAGAGGGTTTTTACAAGCCCCAGTTTACAACAGTTCATAGTACCTTTTCTGTAAATCTGAGACCTGCTTAGTGTCCCATGCTACATTATTCTGGAAATAGTTTCCCCAAATGCAATTTCTTCTACTGGGGATTCAAGCAATGATATATCCATGCCACTTGAAGGATAGCTGTCAGGAGAATGAATCTGGGAGGAATTGGCAGTTGTCCTCATCTTCTGATGAAGATTCATGCTGCTCTTTGAAGGTGAAAAGGTAGAAACATGGGAAGAAAGAAAGGTGGCTTCAAAGACAGAATGGCTTTATACAGGCCTTGAAAGAAGTCAAGACATTCCTTTTACTGAGATGTATGTTGAGGAGAGATGTTTAGTTTTTAGCTTTCTCTTCACTGGGACATCTGCCTGAACAAAGTATGGTGGCGCAGAACCTTTTCTCTTCCCGCACAAAGATTTGAGGTATGCCCTCAGATTTCTCAGAAATAATTACTCTTGGATCCCCCTTCTCTCGAGCGGTAGTCAGAAATTCAGTCTTATCAAACTGCACAAGTGAGAAACTCCATACTGGCCTCTGGCAGAGTCACTGTAGTGGGCACCTCCTCAGAGCTTGAATGTACTGCAGATTTAAGGCAGAGTGTTCTTCCATTTTTGAAGGCTCAAGGCTCTTGAGATGTTGAATCTTCATATATTTATTTATTAAGGGAAATTAGCCTAGTAAGAAGGATTTTATGAATAAATAAATTGGAAAATTTTACAACTACAGTAATTGTGTTAAGCCCCTAGGCAAAACAAACACTGTGAGCGGAGGCCTTTGTTAGGAATCTACCTTTTACAGTTGCACTTCCCTCTTTTAGCTAACATGAACAATTTTTAAAGATAAAAGAGATAGGTGGTTTCCCAGTGGGACACTTATCTGACCAAGCCTTTACAGTGTTAGTGGCACACAAATTGGTACATAGACCTCTAATAATGTTTATGTCATGTTATTATGAGGGTTAAACATGCTAGCAATGGAATGAGTGTTAAACAGAGGATTGAATATAATATGATAGCATATTTTTGTCCACCACATCCCAGAACCAATCTACGCTACATTTTACAGAAGGTATGCAAATCTCTAATAGATCTACATTCTGCTTTTGGACTGGCAAACAGACAGTCTGAGGAGCCTATGCTCATATGCCCCTAATGTATCACTATGCCCATGGACTGAGGTCAAAGGAAGTAAAGTTATGTAGTCAACTTAGTAGATGTTTGAGTAGATCTATTCCAGTAATCCCTACATGGTCTACAAATCTGCAGGCACTTTACTAACATGCCATGCATCAACTGTTGCACACTGTACAGACACACCAAAACTCAGGGCTTCCTTGCCCTTGGAATGGAAATCTGAACCCTATCACTCCAAGTCAACTCTTGTCTTGTAGAAGAGAAGCATACTCCACCCTGGCCAGGGGAGAGATTATTCATGGGATAGAGGGTGGGTATGTGCATTGCAACAGTGATTTATTTCAACACTTACTGCTATGAAACATTAAATATATTACGTTTTTCATAAGGTCATTAATGCAGTAAACCTTATGCATAGGAAAATCAATGAGAAAAAGGTGAAGAGAAAACACTGACTGGGAAAAATCCTGCAGCTGTTCAGAAAAAAAGCAGTTCGAGCTCCAGCTTTGGTATAATACACGGCATCCTGTAATCTAGAGGGAAAAAAGTCAAACGTGCTCAGATCTTATTTAAATAAACAAAACAATGGGTTTTGCTCATTAGACCACTGAGGCGTATATCAACTCAAATAAAAAGCTGGAATAAATAGAAGAAGCTTTACACTGATTTTTCAAATGAGTTGATAAAACTGCAAAAATCAGAGGTCAAAACAAAGAAAAGGCTGACTGAGTATGAGACTGCTCAAGAAGAACTGTTTAAGAATGCTACAATTACAGAACAGTGCAAATAAGTAAAATCTGAAATTTTTTCCTGTATCAGAAAAATTAGGAGTAATAGACTGTATTAATACTATGAAGGCACAACTAAACAAATGGGACTAGTATTCCACAGCAGGAACTGTTAATTGAAAGGGCACAATGTGTGTATGAGACCAGAAAGCAGCCAAGACCTGTATTAGTAAAGCTGCAAACCAACCAGCAGAAAGAGTTGATCCTGAAAAAACTGTGGCAAAAGGGCAAAGTATTAAATGTTGGAGACAGTACAGTGTTTGTGAAAAATTATTCACTGTACAGCAAGCAGAAGAAAAGCAAATTTATTCCAATTATCAGGGAATGTCAAGAGGCAGGTGTGATACTCAAACTTCCATATCCAGCTGTCTTCAGAATATTTCTTCCTGGAGGGTATGTCATTCTTTTTTTTTCCAAATGTCTTTATTAAATTTTCACATATGACAAAGGCAATCCTATATTTATATAAACAAAAATATACAAAATGATACCACTTTAGTTGTAAACAGTTTACATCACAGACACCACTGAAACAACTGTAGCTGCAAACATTATACATCACTTCTAAACCATCCAGTCATTGTCAGTTAAGCATTATATGGCTCATTCAAATCCTGCCTCATAAACCTTGTTCCTGCTCTGCATATGTTGCTCCCACAATTCCCATTTTTTTATATGTAGTTTGGTCCTTCCCTTTTCTAAAGATCCCAATTCCAGTTGTTTTATCACTGTTACTATATTCACTACTTCTAATAAAGTTGGTCTAGACTTTGATTTCCATTTTCTAGTAACTGCTTTTTTGGCAGCCACTATGTGTAGGCAATTCTGATTCTGTAGTACAACTCAAAAAAATCATCTCCCCAGTCATTCCAATAAACTCAGCCAGCATCTCCGACTGAGCAGTCCGCAGGGAATCCCTAAAGCCTGCCAGCTCATTACACTCCGAAGAAATTTGTTCCCAGCTATCTCTTTCTTGCCCGTCACACCTCCAGCATTTGCTATCCACCTGAGGAAAATTTATTTGGAGTTTACTTGGGGTATAAAAATAACTATATAAACACTTCCAGGCAAAGATCCTAAATCTTCTAGACTTTGTTGCATATTTGGGAGATATACATGTATCCCTCCATTGTCTCTTTGTGCACTGCTTATCCAATCTCTCTTCCCAATCCTTTCTAAGCTCCTCTGACTGATTCTTATAATTATCATGCAATATTTTATATGCTTTACTAATTATTCCTTTTTAACAGCAGCTTCTGTTCTAGATTCTATTAAAAAATTTACCAGTGTTGGTGTTTCCTTTAGGAACCCCCTATTTCTTTCTCTTTGCCTATACTCCGATATCAATCCTTGATAGGGAAGGCAATTTCTAACCTGCAGTCCAAATCAATTCTTGGCCTCTTCCCATTCTATTACCGTTCCCTTTCTAGTTATTTGCTCACAATACCTTGGTTCCTTTGTCAGTTTTCTCCAATAAATTCTAGCCCCCTCTTGCCTATTATCTGTATCCCTAACCACAGTCATCCCTATCAGCAAAATCTATTTTCTCTATTCTCATGCTGGTTTGGTTCTTAGAATATTCCCTGCTATTTTATGAATATAATACTCTATATGATTTTGGGTTTTCTTAAGAATCTGTATCCAAAACCCCAATCTCTCCTTATTTCTTGAGATTCCTCCCTGTGTCACTATTATTTGTTCATAGGTAAGTACTAGGCTATCTGCCCAAGGGCATCTATAAGCCTAGCCAGAATGTGTTGGCTTTCGCCGCCCCCTTAGATTAGTTCCCTGTGCCTCGGTCCAGCAGAGCAACTGCAGTGATCCACGGGATACATTTTCTGTTTCCCATCCATTCATCAAGGTTTCTCTTGAAGAGTGTTAGTGAGGGGCTCTGCCTAATACAGATTGGAATCATGTTCCAAAGCATGGGGAGTCTCTGGGACTGGAATCTATCCCTCCAACATGTCCTATTTATTGCTGGGGTGAGGTTTAGATCCCTAGAGGATGTGGCTTTTGGGGATTTGTTTTTTTTTAGGTGGAGCATGTCCATAAATTCTGGGTTGGAAATGGCCTTGTATGTCAGGCAGAGATCACCTCTGAGTAAAGCGGTATGCAACCGAGTACAGCCGGAGTTCCTTCAGTTGGGCTGCATAGGGCATATGTTTCAGGCCAGTAGTTCTCTTGGTGAGGTACTTCTGTGATCTTTCCAGCTGTTGCAGGTGTCTTGTAAGGTACATCCCAAATGGGGCATTGTACTCTATGATGGGTCTAATGAGTGATGAGCAGAGGGGCACAATAACCTCTTTTCTTCTAGATGCGAACCCTTTTGTGATTAGGTGGGCCACATAGAAGGATTTTCTAACCACCTTGACAATATGATTATCAAAGGAGTGGTTACTATCTACTTGGGTCCCCAGAGCCCTTATTACATTTTCTGTATTTAGGGGACTACCACGTATGTGGTAGTTCACTGGTACTTTGTTTTTTCCAAAAGGGATGACTATGCACTTTTTGGCATTTAGCTTGATGCCATGATTTTGACACCAGGTATCCATCTCAGTGAGACCCTTCTGGAGGATGTCTGGATCAGCTGGAGAGTCAATTATGGCCCCCAGTTTGCAGTTGTCTTGCGAACTTGGTCAGCCATATTCCTCCTGTGCTTGCCTGTACCTCTGAAAAGTATATACCAAACAGGAGGGGGTCCCAGGACTGACCCCTGGGGGATGCCACTTGTAACTGGTTTAGAGTCAGACCTAGAGCCTGCAACTCTCACCGTGTGAGTTCTATCCATGAGCCAACTGGCAACCCATCTCATGACGTAGGGGTTTATGTTCAGGCTGGTGAGCTTGTCTATAATACCAGAATGGGGAATGGTGTAGAAAGCCTTTACAAGGTCTATGTAGGCTGTGTGGACCTTCTTTCACTCATCTAAAGCTTTGGTAACTGTCTTAAAGAAGTCCACCAGGTTTAGGAGGTATGATCTACCCTTAACGAAGCCAAACTGGGTAGGGTCCAGTGTTTAAAGGTTCCCAATGTCTCTGTTAATGAATTCCATGATGATGCACTGCATAGCCTTGCAGACCAGGCTAGTCAGGCTTTAGGGCGATAGTTTCCAGGGTCCGTTGTGGCTCCACCTTTGTGGAGCAGGATAATGGTTGCTATGTGTGCCACTCTATGGGTACGTAGCCTGTAGAGAGGCTAAGTTTGAACAGTGTGTTTAGGTGAGGGGTTAGTTCATTTTGGAGCTCATGTAAGACACAGCCTGGGACATGTCTGGTCCCATTGAAGCTGTATTTTTGGCTTTGGATAGGACTGTTTTAACCTGTGTGTCAGTGATTGCCGGGGCACTACATTCTTCTTGTATGGTTATGGGCCCTTTAAGGGGTGAAGTTTTCACTAAACCTGTCTGCCAGAATGTTGGCAATATCAGTCAGTTCAGTGTATTTTGCGCCATTCTGCACTAACTCAGAGCAGATCTGAGAGTTTCCACTTAGGTTCTTGACATAGCTAAAAAATGCTTTGTGGTTATCTTTGGAGTCCTTGACAATTTTTCTTTCTAAGCTAGCCTTGGATGATTTTATGAGGGATCGTAGTTTCTTGCTGATACTAATCAGGGATATCTTTCCTTCTTGGGATTTTACTCTTTTCTGCACTAGTTTCCTCCTTCTATTGTACAGCTTGTTTATGGCAGGGGTCCACCAGACTGTTTTCCTTGATGATAGGTTCATAGGTTCATAGGCTCATACTAGGCTATCTGCCCAAGGGCATTTATAAGCCTAGCCCATAGTTATGTGGCTTTCGCCACCCCTTTAGTTTGAATAAAACTATGCCTATTATTTTGCTGTGCCTCTGTCAAGCAGCGACACTGAAGTAATCCCTGGGGTATATCCATTGGTCAAGATTCCTCTTGAACAAGGCCAGCGAGGTGCTCTGCCTCACATGTACCGGGATTTTGTTCCACAGCATAGGGAGTCTCTGGGTGATGAATCTGTCCCTCCAGCACGTTCTATTAATAACCGTGTCAAGGTTTAAGTCTCCCGCCCTTGTGGTTCTGAGGGATCTAGATTTTTTGAGGTGAAGCATATTCATCAAATCTGGGTTTGACATGGCCTTATATGTCAGGCACAGGTCACCTCTGAGCAAGCGGTATGAGACTGAATAGAGCTGGAGTTCTTTCAGTCGGGCAGCATAAGACATATTTTTGAGACCCTTTATCCTTTTGGTGAGGAACTTTTGGGGCCTTTCCAGCTGCTGCAGGTGTCGGGTCAGATACATTCGAATGGGGCATTGTACTCAATCATAGGTCTAATGAGTGATGAGTACAGGGGACGATGACCTCCCTTGATCTAGATGTGAATCCCTTCATGATCAGGTGGGCAATGTAGAAGGTTTTCCTAACTACTTTAGCAACATGAGTGTCAAACGAAAGGCTACTGTCAACCTGGGTCCCCAGATCCCTGATGACTTCTTCTGTGCTCAGTGGATTGCCACCTATATGGTAGCTAGGGGTAACCTTGTTTTTCCCGAAGGGTATGACTATGCATTTCTTGGCGTTTAACTTTAGGCCATGGCTCTGGCACCAGTTATCCGTCTCTGTGAGGCCCTTCTGAAGGATATCTGTGTCAGATGTGTTTTTGACTATGGCACCCAGTTTGCAGTCATCTGCAAACTTTGTCAGCCATAACCCTCCTGTGTTTGCTTGTACTTCAGAAAAGTAGATGCCGAACAAGAGTGGACCCAGGACTGAGCCCTGTGGGACACCACTTGTGACAGGCTTTGAGTCTGACATGGCTCCAGCAACTCTGACCCTGTGGGTTCTGTCACTTAGCCAGTTTGCAACCCATCTTGTGATGTATGGGTTTACATTCAAGCTGATGAGTTTTTCGATGATACCTGAGTGGGGTATTGTGTCGAAGGCCTTTGCCAGGTCGAGGTAGGCTGTATGGACTGCCTTTCCTCATCAATGGCCTTGGTGACTGTCTCAAAAAGTCAACCAAGTTTAAAAGGCATGATCTGCCTTTGACAAAGCCAAACTGGGTTGGATCCAAAGTCTGCAAGTTCCCTATGTCTTTATTTATGAGTTCCATTATGATCCTCTCCATGGCTTTGCAGATAAGGCTTGTCAAGCTAATGGGACGGTAATTTCCAGGGTCGGTGGAGGCACCGCCCTTGTGAAGTGGGACCACAGTCGCCGTGCGCCACTCCTTGGGTATGTATCCTGAGGTGAGGCTAATATTAAACAGCTGTCCTAACTGCGGGTTTAATTCCTCATTGAGTTCGTGGAGCACAGCCGGGACACCATCCGGTCCCATGGATGCTGTGTTTTTTGCCTTGGAGAGAGCAGTTCTCACCTGGGCGTTGGAGATGTTTGGGGGGCTACAATTCTCTGGTATAGATATCTCTCCTTTTGGGGGGGAGGGGGGGAGAAGTTTGCACTGAACCTGTCAGCCAGTATGTTAGCAATGTGTGTAGGTTCAGTAATCTTCACATCATTTTGAACTAATTCTGAGCATATTTGGGAGTTTCCTCCTAGGTTACTAACATAGCTAAAGAAGGCCTTATGATTGTCTTTTGAGTCCTTGGCGATTTTTCTCTCAAAATTTGCTTTGGATGATTTTATGAGAGCTCTTAGTTTTTTACTTATAATGATCAAAAGTGTCTTACCTTTCAAGGATTTTGCTCTATCTTGTAGTAGCTTCCTCCTTTTGTTGTAGAGCTTGTTTATGGCTGGGGTCCACCAGACTGGACGCTTGCCTTTGGTACAAAGAGTCTTAGTTTTGTTTGGGATTGCCTGATCCATGCAGTCCTGTACGTGCTGGTAGAAGGCATTTGTAAGTGATTCAGCAGTTTGAGTAATGTTTACCACTGGCTCAGGGGCCTTAAAGGAGACCACACTAGTTTTTAGAAGTGTGAAGTCGGCTTTTGAGAAGTTTTTCACTGTGGTCTTTTTTATTTCAGGTGGGGGCGGGATGAGGACCTCCAGCGAGATTAGTTTATGATCTGATCTCACCAGTGAGGGGTATACTTCCGGTGTTGAACATTGTGATCCCATGTTCGTGATGATGAGATCAAGTATGTTTTCTCCTCTTGTGGGGATGGTGACTAGTTGTTCCATGGCATTTGAGTTTATGAACTCCAGGAACCTTTGGGCTAGAGTGTTTGGGCTTGAGTAGTGTTCCCAGTCTATATTAGGGTAGTTGAAGTCACCTAGTATGATGGTGTTTGGAGATACATTTATCCCTCCAATGTTTTCAGGAAGGCCATGTGAGGTTCCTGAGTTTGAGAGGGTGGCCTGTAACATGCTACAAATTGCAGAGCAGTCTTGCCTATGGTTAATTGCACCTGGATGGTCTCCGATGCATCGTGCGTTGCCACCAACCTTGAGGTGTGGGTGTCCTTTATGAATATGGACACCCCTCCTTTCTTGGTGTTGTCCGGATTTTGGGGCCGAACGCATGATATGAGGTGAAACCTGATAGTGCTGGGGTGCTCTTAGGAGCCTTGAACCAGGTTTCTGTCACAGCACAGACATCGATGTTCTCCATACTGAGAAGGGCCTCGAGCGTGCATCTTGAGCTTGAGACTTCTGGCATTGAGCAGCATTACCCTTAGTTTTTTCCTTTTTGTGTTCTAGGGTGGTAGGTTTAGAATTTGAGCCTTGCCTAAAAAGGCACTATGGGGGTGGCAAGAGCCTTTGCCAATATCCGGAAGCCTAGGGGTGACAGGTGCAAGCCGTCCCTTGCGAAGCAGCGTGGCTTGTCCAGCATGTCATCCCAGGCAGACAGACATTGGATCCCCTTTGAATGACACCAGAATTTAAGCCAATTATTAAAGCTGATCATCTTATAACTGTATTGTGGCATCATTCTAGGTGAAGGTAGGATACTGCTCAAGGTCAGGGTCATACCTGCCTGGGCTACATAATCAGAGAGCTCCTCAATGTCTCTTTTCATGTAGTCCAAGGAGGTACGTCTCAGGTCGTTGACAAAAGCATGGACAATGACTGAGTCGTACTTGTACCTGCTGTTGAGAGACCTGAGTGCTTGCGTTATGTGGCGGATTCTAGCGCCCGACAGGCAGCTTACTGTGACCTTCTCCTTACTCAGTCTGGTGAGCGGGACGTCAGTGTGTCTGACTATGGAGTCACCTATGACAAGTATGTTTGGTGTTGTATTTGGCCTTAAGGGCAGTGACTGCTTTGCACATTGATTTTGTTGTTTATGTGTTGTTTGTGTGGTGTATTGAGTTTGCAGTTGCTTGGGTGTCTGCTTTGGAGGCCTCTGCTGTTTAGGTAAATTTTACTCAGAGCCTCCGAGTATGTCTTAGTGTGTTTATGTGTTTGATTCAGTGGTGTGGTTGAGTTATGTGAGACTGGTATTGTGGTGTGTGTAGTTGCCTTCTCCTCCTGCCTGGTCTTGCCAGTCCTGAGTTGAGAGAGCTCAGCCTCCAGTCTGGCTAAATAGCTGCATCTCTCACAAGTGTTAGTGTTACGTGGGAGGAGGAGAGGGTTGTCCGTGTACATGAGGCAATTGTAACATTGTCTCAGAATTCCCAGATTCACCAACTGGGCAGGAGAGGACGCCAGCATCTGACCCTTCGACATGCTAGAAAGAATTATGAGTTGGTATGAGACAGAAAAAGTAGTGGGCTTAGCATGATCAGTTTGTGATTGGATTTAACCAGGAAGGAATTGACTACAGGTGTGGAGCAATGGTCTCCCATGTTGGTGATAACCAGGTTGAGGATGTTGCTTCCTCTAGTGGGAGTCTGAATGAACTGGTCCAGGGTATTGGAACTGATAAATTCCAGAAAGCGTTGGGCCTGTACATTGGTACTTGAATAGTTTTCCCAGTTGATGGAAGGGTAGTTGAAGTCACCCAGTATGAGAGTATTAGGTTGGAACTTGACAGATTCTGGGGTGCTTAGGAACTTGGAGTGAGAGTCTAGGGACATGTTTGGGGTTCTGTAGCAGGCTATGACTTGTATTGCTGTCTTATCCAGTGTTAGTTGTACCTGAAGTATCTCAGATGCATTATGCTGGGCTACCAGTCTAGAGGTGTGCATATCCTTTAAGAATATGGAGGCACCGCTGCCTTTGAAGCTTCCGGATGTATTCTGGGGCCGAAAGGTAAGGAGTGAGTTGTAGCCTGGGAGCACAAGGGTGCTTTCTGCCTCTTTAAACCAGGTCTCCATTACAGCACAGATATCGATATTCTCCATTTTGAGCAGAGCTTTGAGCGAGTGCATCTTGAGATTCACACTTCTAGCATTGAGCAGCATGACCCTCAGACTGCATTTGTTTGTAGCTGTTATGGTTGAATTTTGGTCTTTGGAACACTGCCTAAAAAAGGCACTATAGGGGTGGCAAGAGCCTTAGCCAGTACCTGGAATCCCAGGGGTGACAAATGCAGGCCGTCTCTGGCAAAGAATCGAGGTCTGTCAATCATGTCATCCCAGGCAGACAGATACTGGATCCCCTTAGAATGACGCCAGAAACATAGCCAACTGTTGAAGTCACTCATTTTCTGCTCGTACTGTTGTATCATTCTGGGTGAGAGTAGAATACTGCTCAGGGCTAGGATCACACCTGCCTGGGCCACATAATCTGAGAGTTCAATCACATCTCTTTTCATGTAGTCTAGGGAGGTACATCTCAGGTCATTCACACCCACATGGACAATGACTGAGTCATATTTTATTTATTGTGGAGTGACCTAAGTGCATGTGTTATGTGGTAGATCCTGGCACTCGATAGACAACTGACTGTCACCTTCTCCTTGTTCAACCTAGTGAGTGGGACATCAGTGTGCCTCTCAATTGAGTCTCCTATGATTATATTGGGCAAAGTGTTTTGCCTTAAAGGCTTAGGTTGAGGGGCGCACTGGGGTGGTGCGCTATGTGTTCTGGGGTTGCTGCTGTGTTGTGGTAGTTGAGTTTGTTTCTGTCTCTGGGTTCTCTGTTGTTTCGGTAAATTTTTATTGACAGCCTCCACAAAGGTGGGTGTGTGGTTTGTGTTTCTATGTGTGGGTTGTGATGTTTGGTGTTTTGGAGGGCTGTGTGTTCTATGTAGTGAGTTGCAGGTGTTGACCTTCTCCTCTTGACCAGCTATTTCGGTCTTGGTTTAAAGCATGCACTGCTTCCAGTTTGGTGATATAAGTGCATCTCTCACATGTATTGAGTGTTGGGAGGTAAAAGGAGAGGGTTGTCTGTGTACATCAAACAGCTGCTGCACTGTCTCAGAATGCCCAAGTACACCAGGTTAGCAGGAGAAAGCACAGGAAATTGCCCTACAGTCATACCAGGAGGGGTGCTCATAACTAATAAGTACTGGTGCCGTTACTGTATAGGAACAGCTAGTGCTGATAGCAGCTAAGTGTGCTACAATAAATGCTACAAAAGCCTGTTAAAGTGTTAGCCGATTAAGCTAATCGAACTGCAAGAAGTAAAAGAACAAGCGTGTTCTAAGGGAAAAATTGAAGAGCACACTTTCTGGCACCAGTAATACTTTACCTCAGCTGAGCGCCACTGTGCGGTGTGGGAAAACCCACACAAACATAGGCTTTTAAACCAGAAAGTTGAAAGGGATGAAAATTTCTAGACCAGAAACCATTCTTGTGGTAGATAGGCTACCTAGTGCTTATCACTCCCACTGATAAGCTAGAAGGCTTCCCTCAAACACAGAACGGTCTGGGGGGCTCAGAAACTTACAAAACAGTCCTGGATACAGCAAATCTGTATCTGGACTGGACTAGTTACAGGAAAGGTGGGAAACAAGCTTAGAACTTTTTTTTTTTTTTTTTTTTGCAGAAAAGCAGTTAAAACCGTAGCAGAAACACTTTAAATGCAGTACAAGCTAGCACACTTGAGTGTGTAGCAATATTAAGGCAAAGAGGATCATAGGTTCATAGGTAGGTACTAGGCTATCTGCCCGAGGGCATTTATAAGCCTAGCCAGTGTGTGTTGGCTTTCGCCACCCCATTGATTAATTAACTGACCCTCTGTCAAGCACAGCTAATGAAGTGATCCCAGGGGTGCATTTTCTGTTACCCATCCACTCATCAAGGTTTCTCTTGAAGAGTGCTAGTGAGGGGCTCTGCCTGATATAATTTGGAATTTTGTTCCAAAGCATGGGGAGTCTCTGTGATAGGAAATCTATCCCTCCAGCATGTTCCATTTATTGTTGTGGCGAGGTTTAGCTCACTAGAGCGCATGGCTTGCAGTGACTTGGATTTCTTTTGGTGGAGCATGTCCATCAATTCTGAGTTGGACATGGTTTTGTAAGTCAGGCAGAGATCACCTCTGAGTAAGCGATATGCCACTGAGTACAGCCGGAGTTTTTTCAGTCGGGCTGCATAGGACATATGTTTGAGGCCAGTAATCCTCTTGGTGAGGAACTTTTGTGGTCTTTCCAGCTGTTGGAAGTGTCTTGTGAGGTACATCCCAAACAGGACATTGTACTCTATGATGGGTCTAATGAGTGACGAGTAGAGGGGCACTATAACCTCTTTATTTCTAGATGCGAACCCTTTAGTAATTAGATGGGCTACATAGAAGGATTTCCTAACTACTTTGGCAATATGATTGTCAAAGGAGAGATTACTATCTACCTGGGTCCCCAGATCTCTTATTACCTCTTCTGTATTAAGGGGGCTGCCACCTATGTGGTAATTCATGGGTGTTTTGTTTTTCCCAAACGGGATGACTATGCATTTTTTGGAATTTAGCTTGAGGCCATGACTTTGACACCAGGTGTCCGTCTCACTAAGGCCCTTTTGGAGGATGTCCGTGTCAGCCGGAGAGTCAATTATGGCTCCCAGTTTGCAGTCATCGGCGAACTTGGTTAGCCATAGTCATCCTGTGTTTGCCTGTACTTCTAAGAAGTATATGCCAAACAGTAGGGGTACCAGGACCGAACCTTGCCGGACATCACTTGTGACTGGTTTAGAGTCGGACCCGGAGCCCGCTATTCTTACTGTGTGAGTTCTGTCAGTAAGCCAGTTGGCAACCCATCTCATGACATAGGGGTTTATGTTCAGGCTTGTGAGTTTTTCTGTAATACCCGAGTGGGGAATGGTGTTGAAAGCGTTGGTGAGGTCAAGGTAGGCTGAGTGAACCGCCTTTCCCACGTCTAAGGCCTTGGTGACTGTTTAGAAGAAGCCAACCAGGTTTAGTAGGCATGATCTGCCCTTAATAAAGCCAAACTGGGTCGGGTCATGTCTTTGTTAATGAGTTCCATGACGATGCACTCCATAGCCTTGCAGACCAGGCTAGTCAGGCTTATGGGGCGATAGTTACCAGGGTCAGTTGTGGCCCTTCCTTTGTGGAGAGGAATAACCATTGCTGTGCATCATTCTATGGGCACGTAGCCTGTGGAGAGGCTGAGGATGGACAGCGTGTTTAGGTGGGGGGTTAGTTCACTCTGTAGTTCGTGCAAGATGCAGCCTGGGACACCATCTGGTCCCATTGATGCTGTGTTTTTGGCTTTTGAAAGGGTTGTTTTCACCTGTGCGTCTGCAATTTTTGGGACCATACATTTTTCCGGTATTGTTGTGTGCCCTTTTGGAGGTGAGAGGGGGGTGAATCTATCTGCCAGGATGTTGGAAATATCAGTAGGTTCAGTATATTTTGTGCTATTTTGCAATAGTTTGGTGCATATCTGCGAGTTGCCTCTTAGATTCTTAACATAGCTAAAGAAGGCTTTGTAGTTATCTTTTGAATCCTTGGCTATTTTTCTTTCGAAGTTAGCCTTGAATGATTTCATGAGGGACCTTAGTTTCTTACTGATACTGATCAGGGATGTCTTTCTTCTTGGGATTTGCTTTTTTTCTGAACTAGTTTCCTCCTTCTATTGTATAGCCTGTTTATTGCAGGGGTCCACCAAACTGGTTTCCTTCTCTTAGAGGAGTGAGTCTTGGTTTTGCTAGGGATGGCACGATCCATGCATCCTTGTAGGTGCTCATAGAGTGCATTTGTAAAGGTTTCTGCATCTTGTGCAGAGTTATTCTTTAGTGTGGGGGCTGTGAAACTTACCACCTCTGTCTTAAGTAAGGTGAAGTTTGCTTTAGAAAAGTTTTTTACTGTGGTTTTCTTAATTGGGGATGGTGGTGGGGTGTGGACATCCAGAGTGATTAGTTTATGGTCTGATCTAACCAGTGACAGGTTGACCTCCGGTGTGGAACACCTGTCGCCTATGTTGGTGATGACCAGGTCCAATATGTTTTCACCTCTGGTAGGGGAGTTTACCAGCTGATCCAGGGCATTTGAGTTGATGAATTCCAGAAAGCGCTGGGCCTGGGAGTTTGTACTCGAGTAGTTTTCCCAGCGAATGGTAGGGTAATTGAAATCACCCAATATCAGGGTGTTCGGTAGGACCTTCATGTTTTCCAGTGTCTCCAGAAAGGTGGAGTGGTGTTCCTGGGTCATGGAGGGTGATCTGTAGCAGGCCGCAATTTGCATTGCAGATTTGCCCGATGTTAGTTGCACATGATCTCAGAGGTATCATGCTGCACCACTAACCTGGAGATGTAAGTATCCTTGATGAATATGGATACACCACCTTCCTTTTGTGTTTTGGTCCATGTTCTGTGGCTGAAACGTGTGCTATGAGTTGTAGCCCGGTAGTGTTGGGGTGCTCTCTGGAGCCTTGAACCAGGTTTCAGTTACTGCACAGATGTCGATGTTCTCCATACTGAAGAGTGCTTTGAGTGCGTGCATTTTGAGATTTAAACTCCTGGCGCTGAGTAGCAAAACCCTCAGTGTTTTGTTAATTGTGCTGTTTACGGAGGTGGGTTTGACTTTTGAGCCTTGCCTAAAAAAGGCACTATGGGGGCAGCAAGAGCCTTGGCCAGTATTCGATAGTCTAGGGGTGACAGGTGCAAGCCCTCTCTTGTGAAGTAACGTGGCTTGTCGAGCATGTCATCCCAGGCTGACAGATACTGGATCCCCTTTGAATGACACCAGAAGCTTAGCCAACCAATTGTTGAAATTGATAATTTTTTCTTTATACTGAGGTATCATTCTTGGTGAGGGCAGGATGCTACTCAGGGTCAGGGTCATACCAGCCTGGGCTACATGATCAGAGGGATCTTCCATGTCTCTTTTCATGTAGTCCAGGGAGGTACATCTCAGGTCATTCACACCAACATGAACAATGACAGAGTCATATTTGTACTTGTTCTGGAGTGACCTGAGTGCTTGTGTTATGTGGCAGACACTGGCTCTTGATAGGCAGCTAACAGTAACCTTCTGCTTGTCCAGCCTAGTGAGTAGGATGTCAGTGTGCCTGACTATAGAGTCACCTATTACTAGTGTGTTAGGTATGTTATTTCGCCTTAAGGGCTGTGATTGTGCGGCACACTGATTTTATGTTTTATGTGCTGTCTGATTTGTGACGGGAGGTGCAGGTTGTTTGGGTGTCTGCTTTGGAGGTCTCTGATGCTTTTGCAGGTTTTTATTTAGAGCCTCCGAGTATGATTTTATGTATTTATGTGTATTTTTTGCCAGTGCTGTTTTAGTAGGTCTTTGTGTGGCTGGAGGTGTGGTGCAAGTGTCAACCTTCTCCTCTTGACTGTCTGTTCCAGTCTTGGGTGGAGACAGCTTAGCTTCCAGTTTGGCTGTATAATTGCATCTCTCGCATATGTTAGTGTTTTGTGGTAGGAGGAGAGGGTTGTCTGTGTACATGAGGCAGTTGTAACATTGCCTCAGGATACCCAGATTCACCAGCTGGACTGGATAGTGCACCTGAAGTTGCCCTTTGGTCATGCCTGAATAGTAGGGTGAGCTGCTTAGTCGCTTGGTTGGTGAGGGGTGAATAAAGAGCCTTGCCCTTCTGGGCAATCAGTGTCAGGGTATATTAGTGCTTGCTATTAGGTCTAAGTGCTAGGCTGTAAGATGCTTTTTGAGTGCTTAGGTTGAGAGTTAGACTAGTTTAAAGGGAAAAACTGAAGAGGAGACTTAGTAAAGCCGGGAATACTTTAACTGTAGCTAACCGGCACTGCCCGGTGCGCAAAACCGTGCAAACGTGATTTTTATAGAAGGGAAATGAAAGAGGGAGAAATTAGCACAAAATGGCCAATAAACTACTAACTTCTGGGCTGGAATCACTCCTCCATGGACAGATAGGTTGCTCAAAGCTCCCCTCTCTCACAGGTGAACACAGAAACTTCCTTCTATCCAAGTAAGGTATGAGCAACTCAGAAACTAGTATCACAGCCCTGAATTCAGCACTAGCCTGAAACTGGACTTTGCTAGCTTAGAAAGGTGGGAAACAAGGACTTTTTTTGGTTTTTCATTTTTTTTTTTGAAAAGATAAGGCAACAACAGTAAAAAATACACTTAAAACAGCTTTAAACTACTACAAACGATCAGAAAAGGCTATCACACTTTAGTGTGTAGCCTACAACAGTTAAACAAATTATTTAAACAAAAAAACAACTTTTTTAAAAGTGCAGGCAGTCAAATAAGTACAATATGTGAAAAAAAGGCTTTTAAATCACAATAAACGCTGGAAAAATCTGCGTTTAGGCGGAAAACAGTTAAGTACAGCAAGAAAGTACAGAAAACTGATACTTAATCACTCCAAAGTCTCTCTTCTAAGCTAGAAGGTTTTAACAGTTTAAGGCTTTCTAGTGCTACCCAGTAGCTTAGTTACAGGAAAGATGTGAAACAAGCGCAGATGTGGTCTTTTAAGCCAGAAAGTTGAAAGAGATGGACAAACTGTCCAAATGGTCAATAAACTACAATTTCTGGGCCAAGAACCTCTCCTCTCATGGTAGACAGGCTACCTAGTGCTTACCACTCCCACTGATAAGCTAGAAGGCTTTCCTCCAACACAGAAAGGCTTGTGGGGCTCAGAAGCTTACCAACAGTCCTGGATACAGCAACTCTGTATCTGGACTAGGCTAGTTACAGGAAAGGTGGGAAACAAGCGCAAGTACGGCTTTTAAACCAGAACGTTGAAAGAGATGAAAAAAAAACTGCCCAAATGCAGTTTAAATAAATACAGATAAATTAAAAATGACAAAAAACAAGTGCAGAGAGCAATAAATTATGAAAAAATCAAAATGGAGGCACTTAGAGCATCTCTTTCTCCTTCCTGTTGTTCTTGTAGTCTGCAGGACACCAAAACTGGATCCATGGAGCTTAAACAAGTGCAAACCCATGCAAACATGGGCTTTTAAACCAGAAAGTTGAAAGGGATGGAACAACTGCCCAAATGACCAATAAACTACAATTTCTAGACCAGAAACCACTCCTCTTATGGTAGATAGGCTATCTAGTGCTTACTACTCCCAGTGATAAACTAGAAGGCTTCCCTTAAACATAGAAAGGTCTAGGGGGGGGTCAGAAACTTACAAAACATTCCTGGATACAGCAAATCTGTATCTGGACTAGACTAGTTACAGGAAAGGCGGGAAACAAGCTTAGAACTTTTGTTTGTTTGTTTGTTTTTTTTTTTTTGCAGAGAGCAGTTAAAACAGTAACAAAAATACTTTAAATGCACTACAAGCTAGCATACTTGAGTGTGTAGCAATATTAAGGCAAATACAGTTTAAATAAATGCAGATAAATTAAAAATGACAAAAAAGTGCAGAGAGCAGTAAATTATGAAAAAATCAAAATGGAGGCACTTAGAGTATCTCTTTCTCCTTCCTGTTGCTCTTGTAGTCTGCAGGATGCCAAAACTGGATCTGCAGAGCTTAAACAAGAGCAAACCAGTGCAATATTGGCTTTTAAACCAGAACATTGAAAAGGATGGAAAAACTAAAACTGCCCAAACAGCCAATAAACTACAATTTATGGGCCAGAAACCACTCCTCTTGTGGTAGATAGGCTACCTAGTCCTTACTACTCCCACAGATAAGCTCGAATGCTTCCCCCCAACACAGAAAGGTCTTGGGGGGGGGCTCAGAAACTTACAAAACAGTCCTGGATACAGCAAATCTGTATCTGGACTAGACTAGTTACAGGAAAGGTGAGAAACAGGCTTAGAACTTTTTTTTTTTTTTTAGAAAAGCAATTAAACAGTAGCAAAAACAATTTAAATGCAATACAAGCTAGCATACTTGAGTATGTAGCAATATTAATGCAAACAGCAGTAATAAATGCAGCAGAGAAGATGCAATTGAACACTTTAGAGAATAAGTAGCAGAAAAACCACAATGAAGTAAGAGAGTTGGTGGAGGAAACAAATACTGTAAAAGCAGCAAGCAGCTGAATAAAGTTTTTTTTTTTCTTTCAGTAAAGTATTTTTAACTGTTCTTGTATATGATAAAGTTACTAACATAAACATATGCCTTTCTTTTTTTTGGTATTAAGAAATATAGGCAGTGTGGTGCAAAAAGTGAAGAAAAGTTAGAAAAAAGCATGTTTAAGTTAATAAGCTATAATTTTGAGTTGTTGTGGGGGTGGAGTGCAAAAGTACACAGATCATAATACAGTGGATATAAAAAGTGTACACACCACTGTTAAAATGCCAGGTTTTTGTGATATAAAAAAATGAGACCACAATAAATCATTTCAAAACTTTTCCTACCTTTAATGTGACCTATAACCTGTACAATTCAACTGAAAAACAAACAAATCTGTTGGGGAAAAAATATAAAAAATAAAAAACATACAATATGCTAGTTGCATAGGTGTGCACACCCTTAAACTAATATTTGTTTGTGCACACCCTTAAACTAATACTTTGTTGAATCACCTTTTGATTTAATTACAGCATTCAGTCTTCTTTGGTACACACCTGCCATCAATTAAAGAGACTCCGATTAACCCCAAATAAAGTTTAGCTGTCCTAGTAGGATTTTGCTGACATTTACTCAGTTGCCTGCGAGCAAAATCCATGGTTCACATAGAGCTTACAAAGCATCAAAGGGATCTCGTTGTTGAAAGGTATCAATCAGGAAAAGGGTACAAAAGATTTTCTACAGCATTGGATATACCATGGAACACAATGAAGACAGTCATCAAAAAGTGGAGAAAATGTGGGATAACAGTGATGTTGCAAAGAACGGGACATCTCTACAAAATTGATGAAAAGACAAGATAAAAAAGTACAGTTGTGCACCTACCATACATGTAGATGTTCGAGTGTATTCACTGTTGCAGTCATTACACTTGGGTTATCCTGCTGGCAGGCTACCCGCAGTCGGCCTGAATTCCAAAGTCCTGGTCCGGCGTCGGTTGCTGTCGCCTCTTCCCTGACGTCAGAGCGCCAGGGGTATAAAAGATGCAGCTGACGCCATTTTCTTCAGTTTTTCTTGCCCCAGATGTCAGGTGCCCCCAAAAGGGTAGGCTAAAAAACATTGCTTATAAAAGCATGCACTAACATAAACAATACCTTCATCTACAAGCAAATACACCACATAGGTTGTATAGGACAGAGAAGTACAGATAAGTCTCAGCAAAGAAGGGAGTACAGTGGGTGGGTAACCTGGACTGCAACAGTGAATACACTCGAACATCTACATTTATGGTAGGTACACAACTGTACTATGTTCATCGTGTTTCACTGTTGCAGTCATTACACTTGGGTTGAATCCCAAAAATGAGGTAGGGCGGCTGGGTCTAAATAGAATTAGGAGTGGCTATAAGGCTCTGCAGAACTGCAGTGGAAAAGCCTGCTCTGGATTTAGAGTAAAGAGGTAAGTGGTAGTGCTTAGTAAAAGTGTGCACTGAAGTCCAAGTTGCAACCTCCAAAATATCATTGGTTGGTACTTCTCTGAGGAAGGCTGCTGAGGTGGCTGCTGCCCTGGTAGAATGTGGTCTAATGCCCTTAGGCACTGATTTGCCATGTTGTGAATAGCAGAAATGAATGCAGTGTCCTATCCATTTTGAAATTGTCTGCTTTGAGATAGCCTTTCCTTGTGATCCTGCAGCATATGCCACTAAAAGTTGCTCAGTCTTTCTGAAAGCTTTAGTTTTGTCCAAGCAGAAGCGTAGCTGTCTGTGTATGTCCAAAGAATGCAGGAGTATCTCCCCTTTATTCTGTAGGTTTGGATAAAAAGTAGGCAAATGAATGGTTTGGTTAAGAGCCACACTGCACACCACCTTAGGCATAAATGTTGGGTTTGTCCTTAGAGAAACCCTGTCCAGATGGAAGATAATAAAAGGTTCCACAGCCATTAATGCCTGTAGCTCTGAGACTCTTCTTGCTGAAGTCATTGCTAGGAGCAGAGCTGTTTTCCATGATAAGAATTTTATCTCAACTGTATTTGCTGGCTCAAAAGGAGGCAGTGTGAGTTTTTTCCAAGACAAATATTGATGTCCCATGCAGGTATTGGTGCTCTCCTTGGGGGGTCTTATGTTTTTGGCCCCCCTCAGGAACTGCCTAAGCAATGGATGTGAAAAAACTGGTGGTTTTGTATTGTAATGAGCTGAAATGGCAGAGGCATGGATCTTAATTGATGAGAAGGATAGGCCTTTGTCCAGCATCTCAGTCAGATATTGTAAAATCTGAGGAATATTTGGCGCAAGTGTGTCAATGCCTTGCAGCTGGTTCCAAGCACAGAATCTCTTCCATTTTTCTGCATAAGATTTCCTGGTGCTGGGCCTCCTGGCCATCAAAATAACATCCATAACCGCTTTAGAGAGAGGTGTATTCTGAATGGTTACACTATATGCCATGCAGCTAGATTTAGGGTTCTGAGACGGCTGTGCAGGATCTGATTGTTTTGTTGGGTCAGTAAATGAGGAATTTGAGGCAGTGTCCAGGCAGGGCCTTGAGACAAGCTCCTTAGGATTGGGTACCAGTGTTGGCGAGGCCAATCCGGGGCAATCAGTATCATTTGTAGCTTCTTTTGTCTGACCTTTAGGAGTACCTTGGGGAGGACAGGCAGTGGAGGAACGGCATATACTGTAAGGTTGTTCCAGCTGAATGACAAAGCATCCACTTTCCATGCTTGTTTGTGATAAGTCCTTGTGCAGATTCTCTGAAGTTGGCAGTTGTGAGGGGAGGCAAAAAGATCTATGTCTGGGCATCCCCATTTCCTTGTTATCATGCTGAAGATTTGTGGATCTAGTTTCCACTCGTGAGGGTCCATGAGGTTTCTGCTTAGTTCGTCTGCCAGTGCATTTGTTTTTCCTGGCAGGAATTGTGCTTGCAGGTATACTTGGTAAGTCAATGCTCTGTTCCACAAAATCATGGCTTGTCTGCAGAGGGGGTAGGAATGTGTGCCCCCCCTGCTTGTTTATGTACCACATGACTGTGGTGTTGTCCATCTTTATCAGCAGTTGTCCTGGATGAAGTAGGTCCTTGAAAGCTGTCACGGCATTTTGTGCAGCTAGCATCTCTTTTTGATTGATGTGAAGATGCCTTTGGCTTGGGGACCATGTGCCCTGAATACATTTTCCTGCCATGTGGAACCCCCAGGCATAACCTGAAGCATCTGTTGCTAGTGTTTGCCTGGCTGTGGGTAAAGTGAATGGCTGTCCCTTGTTGTGGTGACAGGCCTGTGCCCACCATCGAAACTCCTGTTGTAGGCAGGGAATGAGTGAAATTATTGATTCCAGGCTGTGGCAATGTTGAGTCCAAACACTTTTTAGATACCATTGTAGTTTCCTCATATGCAGTCTTGCATATGGAATTAGCAGAATGCAGGAGGCCATGTAGCCCAGAGCCTGCAGAATTTTTTTGCAGATAACTGGGTCTTTGTTGCCATGCTTTTGAAGTAAGAAGTCAGTTGCCTTTGTTTGTCTGGCGTGAGATAAACCATCTGGGCAGTTGTATTTAAGCTTGCACCCAGGAATATTATCTCTTGAGAGGGTACTAGTTTTGATTTCTTTTCGTTTACTGTGTACCCTAGGCAAATTAGTAATCTTTTTACAAACGCCAGATGCTTTAGTAGAATGTCTTTGGTCTCTGCTTGAATAAGGCAGTCATCCAAGTAGGGATATATTTGAATTCCTCTTTGTCTGCAAAATGCAATTACTGGTGCTAGGCATTTTGTGAAGACCCTGGGCACAGTAGATAAGCCAAAGGGCAGTGCAGAGAATTGGTAGTGCATTGAGCCAGCTATAAATCTGAGGTATCTTCTGCAAGACTATCTGATTGGGACATGCAGGTATGCCTCTTTGAGGTCCAAAGTTACAAGCCAAGCCTTCTTGCCCAGCATGGGCAGAAGCTGCTGCAGAGTCAACATTTTGAATTTCGGAACATCCAGAAAAGTATTTAGAATAGACAGGTCCAGAATTGGTCTCCATGCTTTGTCCTTTCTTGGTACTAAGAAAAGTCTTGAGTAAAATCCTTATCCCTGCTCTTGTTGAGGCACTAGCTGAATAGCCCTCATGTCCATGAGAGATGAAACGTGTTTTTGTGCCTCTGCCCATTGATTGTGTGGCAGGTCTAGCATACCTTTTGCTTGTGGAAGGGTGTGAAAGTGGAACCTGTAGCCCTGAGAGACTATATTTAAGACCCATTTGTTCTGGGTGATCATGTGCCAATTTTGTGAAAAAAGTGCTAGCTTTCCCCCTAAGGGTGCTGCCAAAATATAAATGCTTGGCATTGGCAGAGAGATGTCATTGGGACTGTTTCCTATATGGCTGTGATTTGTCTTCTCCGCTTTTGGCTCTAGGGTGCCTGTATCTGCCTCTTTGTGGCCTGTCTGACACGGGAAAGGACCAATTCTTAGAAGGCCAGTTCCTGCTAAATCTGGGTGGCTGTACCTGTAAGAAATCCTTTACTGTCTGCATAGATTTAGCTTTATCCTCCATTTTCTTCAACACCTCTTCTGCCTTAACACCAAATAAAGTATCATGCTGTAATAGAGCATCCAATAATTTTGCTTTAACATGATCAGGCAGAGTCTGTTCCTTTAATCAAGCATGCCTTCTAATGACAGAACCTGTTACAGCGGCCCTGCAAGAGGCCTCCAGTGAATCATAACCACATTGCAAAGTATGTTTTCCCACTTGTTCAGCTGCATGCAATAAATCCTGCATTTCCTTGTTCTCAGAACATTCAAAATTTGTCAACATGTTCTGTTTTAGCAGAGACATTAAGTATTGCTGATATTTAAGTATATGAAACTGACAATTTAAAGCCCTTACAGACAAGGTAGCAGAAGTGTAAACTTTTTTCCCCCATCTGTCCAGAGCCCTAGAATCTCTATCTGAGGGGACAGAGTTTTTTGCAGTAGCAACCTTGACCACTTTGGGACCCTGAGAAATAGTTTCTGGGTCAGCAGCCAGGTTTTTATATAGAAATTTATGTGAATCCGGTACCCTGTAGTATCTGTCTGGCTTAACAGGTGCAGGAGGTAAAGAGTCGGGAGACAGGCCTGAAAATACATCATCTACAATATCTAGAACAGGTGGAATAGCAAGAGGTCTGTGCTGAGGTAGTAAAAGAAAGTCTCTGAGCCTTTTCTTAGAATCTGAGTAATCTTGGCTCTCCCAGTGGAAATGCTCCCTCATGGTATGCAGGGTTTTCCCAAATGAGTAATCCTCAGGAGGAGAAGCTGAAGGAATAGATTCTTCAGCATCAGAATCCTCATAGAGAGGAATAGAGTATCCCTGTTCTGAAGAGGAGTCAGAGGAAATAGAGACCTGATCAGAAGAATCATATTCAGTGTCTTGCCTAGGCCTCCTATCAGGAGGGGGATGGGAAACCCTGATCAAAGTAATTAGGTCTTTGGCCATTTAGAGCATCTATTTCTTAGGCATGGAAGTCTGTCCTGGAGAATGCTATACTTGTTTCCTTGTCTTTAAAAGTGTTTTAGACTTTGTCTTGGAAGATGAAGTTGGCTTGATATAAAGCTGTGTAGGTCTGAAAACACCCTCAGAAGCCGATGCCTGCTCAGCGGCTCCGGACCCATCTGAGGGTTTAGTTTCCAAAGGCCCAATATCTTGTGTATCCAGAGGCCTAGTTGTCTCCACGTGGGAGTCGGAGGTGGCCTGTGGCTCTGAGGTAGCGGGTGTCAGGGGCTGCAAAAGGCCTCACTGAGAACCGGCAAACCGGCGACTGGCCTAGAAGAGGCTTCGTCAGTTTTGGACCTCGGATGCCTGTCCTTTTCTTTTTCCTTGCGCTTTTTATGAACTCTGGTCATCGGCTGTTCTGGCAGCATTATGTAGTTAAACCTTCAGCCAAAGTAATGAAAAGCAAAATCGTACCGACGCTTAATAGTGCGTTGGTTAAATCTAGCACAAAACTGACAACTAGCAACGTCATGGTCAGGGCCTAGGCAAGGAATACAGTAAGAATGAAAATCCTTATGAGGTATTTGCTTCCCACAAGAAATACAATTAACTTTTTTCTGATATCGGTCTGGAGCAAGAAAAAAGTTTCCCCAAAGGGGTACTTAGCTTTATTGAAGACTTCGATCTGAAATTCAATTTCTAAAATCTCAGGAGTTGGCCGACTGGCACTTGCGAACTGCTTTTGCATCGGGCACCGCACGGCAAGAAAGACTGAAGAAAATGGCGTCGGCTGCATCTTTTATACCCCTGGTGCTCTGATGTCAGGGAAGAGGAGACAGCAACCGACGTCGGACCAGGACTTTGGAATTCAGGCCGACTGCGGGTAGCCTGCCAGCAGGCTAACCCAAGTGTAGTGACTGCAACAGTGAAACATGATGAACATCTTGTCAAGGAGGCTGCCAAGAGACCTACAGCAACACTGAAGGAGCTGCAGAAATTTCTAGCAAGTACTGTTTGTGTACTACATGTGACAACAATCTTCCATATTCTCCATATGTCTGGACTATGGGGTAAGGTTGCAAGATGGAAGCCTTTTCTTACACAGAAAAACATCCAGGCCCAACTAAAATTTACAAAACAATACATCAAGTCTCCCATAAGCATGCGGGAAAATGTGTTATGGTCTGATGAGATCAAGGTTGAACTTTTGGCCATAATTCCAAAAAGTACGTTTGGCGCAAAAATAACACTTTGCATCATCAAAAGAACACCATCCCCATGGTGAAGAATGGTGGTGACAGTATCATGCTTTGGGGTTGTTTTTCTTCAGCTGGACCGGGGCTTTAGTCAAAGTGGAGGGAATTATGACCAATTCCAAATACCAGTCACTTTTGGCCCAGAACCTTCAGGCATCCGCTAGAAAACTGAAGATGAAGAGGAATTTCACCTTTCAACATGACAATGACCCCAATCATACAGCCAAATCAACAAAAGAATGGCTTCACCACAAGAAAATTAAAGTTTTGTAATGACCCAGCCAGAGCCCAAATCTAAATCCAATAGAAAATCTGTGAGGTGACCTGAAGAGGGCTGTGCAGAAGAGATGCCCTCGCAATATGACAGATTTGGAGCACTTTTGCAAGGAAGAGTGGGCAAATATTGCCAAGTCAAGATGTGCCATGCTGATAGAATCCTACCCAAGAAGACTGAATGCTATAATTAAATTAAAAGGTGCTTCAGCAAAGTATTAGTTTAAGGGTGTACACACTTATGCAACCAGCTTATTGTATGTTTTTTTATTTTTTTATATTTTTCCCCTAACAGACTTGTTTGCTTTTCAATTGAATTGTACAGGTTATAGGTCACATTAAATGTGGGAAAAGTTTTGAAATGATTTATTGTGGTCCCATTTTTTTATATCACAAAAAACTGGCATTTTAACAGGGATGTGTACATTTTTTATATCAAGTGTATATTTAGAGCTATGTTTTCTCTTACTGTTGCACAGGTGAATGTCTAGATTAAGATCATTGGCTTAATCTAATCATTTTTAACTCAAAACAAGTAAAAATGAGAATATAATGGAAAGTTTTCCTTTAGCAATAAATGTTTAGTCTTGTCTTTCAGGTTGCAGCAGAAGGCTAACATTTTTTCTTCTCTTATATTTCCATGGAAACAAGATGATAATATGGCAATAAAAGCCAGAACACTGTTTTTCTCATGGCTAAAAGTTAATGTTTTCTGAAATCATGCAAATTGTTTTCTCATCTTGGAGGGGAATAAAGATAAAAAAAAGAGCAGACATGAATTAGTGTAAGTAGAAGCATAGGCAATAAAAAGAAGTTATGTCCTTACCATAACGTTCCATGTGGAGTGTTCATCTCGCCTTGGTTATTACACATGGGTTCGGAGCCGATCCTCGGCTCCGTGCCGGCCGACTGCAAGCTCTGCATCGAGAAGAAGCTCGAGGACATCTAATACCCACAATCCCCCTCTGCCTTTACCTCAGATCTAGTTTGCAAGCAAACCAGACATAAAGCACGCACACATGCCAACTATATACATAAAAGTACATATATACAAACATACCAAGGGTATGATAGTAACACTAATACTGCAACAGCAGAAGGAGAATACTCCAGACCAGGCACCAAATCGAACGTTCTTCCTAAGGGTGGGAAGGGTGGGAGTGTAATAACCAAGCGAGATGAACACTCCACATGGAACGTTATGGTAAGGACATAACTTCTTTATGTGAGAGTGTTCAATCTCGCCTTTGTTCTTACACATGGGTAGCGTCCCTAGCTCCATGATCCTGAGGAACTCAAGGGAGAACGTTCTTGAGCACAGTGGAACCAAAGGTTGCCCTATCCCTAGAAACCCTGTCCACTTTGTAATGAGAGATAAATGTATGTGGTTTAGCCCAAGTAGCAGCCGCACAAATAGTGTCTAGTGGTAAGCGAGCTGCGTGAGCCAAAGATGTAGAAACTGATCTGGTGGAATGTCCTTTGGGTTTTGCTGATAATGTTTGGTCAGAGGCTTCATAAACATATGTGATACAGTCAGTTAGCCATTTAGAAAGAGTTCGTTTCATAACTGCAAGACCCTTTCTGCTGTCAGCAAAAGCTACAAATAGTTGATCAGATTTCCTGTGATCTTTTGTTCTATCCAAATAAAATCTGAGTTGTCTATGGACGTCCAGTTTGTGCAACATATACTCCAATTTATTAGAGTGGTTCTTAAAGAAGGTGGGTAATTCAATGGACTGATTAATATTACTAGAAGAACAAACTTTGGGGAGAAAGGATGGATTAGTGCGTAGGGATACTCTGTCAGAATGAAATATTAAATAAGGATGTTTGACAGAAAGGGCCTGAAGCTCAGACACTCGTCTAGCAGATGTAATGGCCACAAGAAATAAAGTTTTCCATGACAAAAATTTCAATGTGCAACTTGAAGCTGGTTCAAAGGGTGGCAACATCAATTTAGAGAGCAACAGGTTTAAATTCCACGGTGATGTCGGACTTCTGACTGGTGGTCTGATATGAAAAGAACCTTTTAAAAGGCTTTACAAAGTCTGTGAGCCATAATAGGCACCACATTCCTCTACATGATAGTTAGAAATGGCAGCTAACTGTACTCTTAAAGTAGCCGGGGAAGCTCCTTCATGAAATAGTTCAGTTAAGAACTCTAAAACCTTGTTTAACGGAGCTCTAACAGGGTCCAAATGATGTGACTCCGCCCAAAAGACAAAACGTTTCCACTTACTGGTGTAAGTCTTTGTAGTGGAAACTTTATGAGAAGCTACTAAAATATCTTGAACCGCCGATGTAAGGGGAACCAACCTGGCTAAAAAGGGAAGCGGAGCAGCCAAGCTGCTAGATGGAGAGATTCTAGAGATGGGTGAGGAACTCCTGACGAGTGAGTCAGTAGATCTGGCTCTGGGTCCAGCATCCAAGGTCCCCGAATGCGGTGATGCAATAGGAAGGGGAACCAAATTTGACGAGGCCAGAACGGGGCAATGAGAATAATAGTCCTCTGAAGGTTGTTTGCTTTCTGTAGAAACTTTGCAATCAGGGGAAATGGAGGAAAAGCATATAGGAGACCCGGGGGCCAATCGTGCACCAGCGCGTCCCTGGGGATTTCCCCTGGAGGGGGTAATAGGGCAAAGTAGCTCCTGCATTTGGCGTTCATTGGAGACGCAAACAGATCACAGGTAGGCTGGCCCCATTTGCGAAAAATCCTTCTCGCAACTGACTGTTTGAGGGACCACTCGTGAGGCAATAGTATTGCCCTGCTCAGCCTGTCGGCTATGACGTTGGATGACCCCGGGATGTGCGTTGCGATCAGAAAGCGACCGGTGGACTCTGCCCATTGCCAAATTCTCATGGCCTCTCTGCATAGTTGGTAAGACCTGGTTCCCCTTGCTTGTTTATGTACCAGACTACGGACATGTTGTCTGTCTGAACTGCAATGGTCCCTGGAGGAAGAAGGGGAGCAAAGTGTTGCAACGCCAAAAACACTGCCCTCAACTCCAGAACATTGATGTGCAGATTGTACTCCAGATTGGTCCATTCGCCTTGGACTGTCTGTCCCTGAAAGATGCCCCCACCCTATCAGGGAAGCGTCCGTGGTTATCGCCGCTGACGCAAAGGGTAGCACAAATGGTCTTCCGCTGGATAGGTTGCAAGTCTGTAACCACCACATTAGGTGTGATTTGCATGTTTTCGTTATCAATATTTCGTGAGTCAGTGGAAGTTGTTGGAATGACCATTGTGCAAACAGAAGCCATTGTAGCACTCTCATGTGCAGTCTTCCCAATGGTATCGCAATGAGAGAAGCTGCCATGAGACCCAAGACTTTCAGAACAATTTTTGCCGGTGACTTTCTGGACGACAGCAGAAGGAAATGTTGATTTGAAGTGCTACTATTCTTTCTGTAGGAAGTTTTAGAACTAAATGATGCGTATCTAATTCCGCTCCTATGAATAAGATATGCTGTGATGGCTGTAGCAAAGATTTTTCAAAATTTACTGAAATTCCAAGGTGTGTACAAAGTTGTAGGGTGTAATCCCTGGCTTGTATCAGTTGACGCCTGGTGGTGGCAGACAGGAGCCAGTCATCCAGATACGGAAACACTTGGAATCCTAGGCGCCTCAGATGAGACGCTACCACTGCCATGCATTTGGTGAAGACTCTGGGGGCTGTAGTCAGACCAAAGGGCAGGGCTCGAAACTGATAGTGACTGGCTCCCAGCCGGAAGCGCAAATGATCCCTGGACGCCCTGGCCATTTTGATGTGGTAGTATGCGTCCTTCAGATCTATTGAGCACATCCAATCGTCCTTCCATAAGAATGGAAGGATCGATTGAAGCGTGACCATTCGGAACTTTTCCTTCTTGACAAAGGTGTTGAGATGGCTTAGGTCCAGAATCGGCCTCCAGTCCCCTGTTTTCTTTGGAACTAAAAAGAACCTTGAGTAAGTCCCGAATCCTATTTGGTCCGCTGGGACTGGTTGGATAACTCTTTTTTCTAGCAGCTTTGAAATTTCTGTAGCTGCTGGGTCTCGCAGATGGGGTGGTACATCTGGGAGTTTTCTCTTTGGAATGGGGGTGGATAGAAATGGGATTTTGTAACCTCTGGTAACAATGCTTTTTACCCAATTGTCTGAAGAAAGGTTTTGCCAGGCCTGAGGGTATAAAGCTAAGCGACCCCCGACTGCCTCCAGAGCAGGACAGTCGGGCCTCCTCTCAGGAGTGCTGAAAAGGTTTGCCAGGGAGGTTATCCCTGTCACCTTGGTTTTGCGGACCCCCTCTGCCGCCAGGGCGGCGTCTTCCACCTCTGCCCCCCCCTCTGCCTCTAGAGGGGGCATCACCCTGTGTGTTTGGGAAAGATCCTTGGGGTTTTCGAAACCACATTTTTCCACCACGTTGCCCTTTGGGGTACGGTCTGGAAGGTGTGGAAAAACGGACTCCGACAGCAGACAGAGTCTTTCCCTCCTGTTCACACCGGGTAAGGGTCTCCTTTACTTTAGGGCCAAAAGTGTGGCTCCATCAAATGGGGCGTTAGTAAAGGAAGACTTGAAGGCTTCATAAGCGAACATAAGCGCATCCAGGATTGCCTACGAAGAGCAATCGCTGAAGCCGCTGCCCTACTCGATCCTTCGGCTGCGTAGGATATCAGCCTCATGGACGAGTTTACAATGGAAGTAAGGGTGTTGAGATGCGCTGTAACTTTCTCTGAAACAGCAGCATCTGTAGTACCCTGGAGGGTATCTCCCAACTCTTTGACTAGATCCCTCTGTAAACGTGTAAAATGAGTCAAATAGTTCAGGGAACGCATAGAGAAAGCCGCTGAAATGAAAATGCGCTTCCCGTATCTGTCCATGGTCCTAGAATCTTTGTTAGGCGGATGGACAGATGAGGAAGACTCCGACATCTCCTTTTCGTGGCCGCTGCCACCACCATGGCGTCTACTGGAACTCCTTTGGTGAGGTAAGCCTTGTCCTGTGGTGCCGTAATGTACTTATTTGGCTTCCTAGGGACTGGTTCCACCGTGTCAGGTGTCTCCCACGCCCTTCGAGCAATTAATTCCATTAACTCATCAAAGGGCGGAGTGACCCAGGAGGAGGAAGGGCGAGCACCAAATGCCTTCAGCAAAACTGACTCATCCTCAGAAGGGGGGAGGGCTTGCCAGTCACCTCTCTGTTTTAGGATCTCCAAGATGTCAGAAAAAGAGACATCCTCTGAAGGTGACTTAGGGGACCCTTCTGACTCATCTAAGTCAGTATCAGATGTCAAGGATTCTTGTGGAGAATCCAAGTGTCTCCTCTTACACAGTCTTTTCCTAGGGACTTCTTCGTGGGGAGCATCCGAAGAAGCCTCCGAGGAAGAGGGGCACCCTCCAGGGGTGGCTGAGACACTGGTGCCCTACGCTTGGGCGTGGCCGTGGGTGCAGAGGAGGATAACGGTCCTTTGTGGGAGGAGAAGCTGTACCTGCTGATGTGGTTGTCTGGGTAGACAACACCTTCCTCATGAGGTCGAAGGCCCCGGGTCCCGAGTCGAGGTATCTCCGGTTCGAAGAAATGGGAAGAATCCCGAAACAGGAGCCGAAGGCACCGACCCGAGGACGGAGCCGAGTCGATCCGTGCGAGGCCCGAGGGAGCGTCGGAACGAAACATCGGTCCGACTCGGTCCCGGAACCAAGGACGGATCTTCGCCCCGAGACTCCAGTACCGGATCGGATGGAGTCGAGGTGAACGGTGCCGACCGAGAAAAAGACGGTTCTGGCACCGAGGGCTCCACAATCATCAGTTCAGCTTCTTCCGGCTCCGAAGACTGAACAGGTCTCGGAGGAGGAACAGATGGAGATAGTGGCAGGCCTTCAAGTCTCGACATCAACTGAGAGGAGACCGAGATAAGCTTGGATAGGGCCGTATGCTCCATCAGTTTCTGCACCACACGGTCCACATCGGTGTCGGAAAGGGGCCTGGAAGAACGAGTCGAAGGGATCGAAGACGGAGCCAACCTCAGCAGAGTCGGTGGAGGGAGCTCCGTCACCGGTTCCAAGACTCGAGGCTCGGAAACTTCCAACAATTGAACACTCGGCCCCGAAGTCTGTGGAACCGGTGATCTAACTATACCTGAAGAGCTCGGAGCCGATGACTTGGGCTCCGACATCTTCGACCCCTTTGAAGACTTGGATGCCTGGTCTGAAGCATCCAGAGCCTCCTGGAAAGAGGGTTTCAACAATCCTCTATCCATCAGTTTCCTGCACCTATCTGTCATGACCCTCCCACTAAAAGAGTGACAGATAGAACAGTCCTCTTGTAAATGGAGAGGGCCAAGACAGTAGACACAGGAACTGTGGTTGTCTGTGACCGACATCTTTTGGCCACACTGACAACGTTTGAAGCCAGATTTTATTTTCTCAGACATAATGAAAAGAGAAAGAGACAGTCCAGTCCAGTAATAGTCAATCCAGGTAACAAATGTCAAATCCGGTATTTTGTAAGTCCGATTGTCACTTGCTTAAGAAAAGCAAGACTACAAAAATTTTTGTCAAAAAGTGATCCAAGTAGGGGTGGTAGGCCCCGAAAAACTCTATACCAGTTAGTTAAACTAAGTTAAACTAATCTAAAGGTATCGAGAATTCTGCTCTACTCACACACCGTACACTAACTTTCAATGACTAGATCTTAAAGAAGTTTTTGAAAATTTAACCAAAATAGATAAAATCTTATCTGTAAAAAGCCTCGAGCTAGCCTCCAGCGATGCGTATGCAGCAGTGGCAAACTAGATCTGAGGTAAAGGCAGAGGGGGATTGTGGATATTAGATGTCCTCGAGCTTCTTCTCGATGCAGAGCTTGCAGTCGGCCGGCACGGAGCCGAGGATCGGCTCCGAACCCATGTGTAAGAACAAAGGCGAGATTGAACACTCTCACATCATGCATCTTAGAATGGATAACCACAGTTTCAGATTAATTAATGCCTGTGTTAGCAGCTGTCTATTTGGGACAAATGTTCCTACTAGAAAGCTTAACCTTCCTTATTTGAATATGCCCATAGTTATGTGTGTTTGTATTAAGATAACAGGTTCTGGGGGTATTCTTGGAATGTGTTTTTTTTTTGTTTGTTTGTTTTTTGGTTTGAGAGTTTTTATTAAAACAATTAGTCTTATAAAATGTTTTTAAGCACCTTTATTAAATTATCACTTAAGACATAGGCACACATACACTAACAGAAAACAAATAATTTTAATAGTTTCCATGTAAATACAATATATGTATTTTCTTTGATACTATAATCTGTCCAACATTACAAAAAATGCTGAATTCCTGCCTTCCCTTAAACCTCATTCCTTCTCCTCCTGAATATTATTATACATGCATTGTTCCCACAATTTCCATTTACTTCTATGTAATTTTCGCTTTCTCTTTTATAAATATCCCTCTTCCAGTTATTTTATCTCTTTTATAATATTCAATACATCAAATACAGTTGATGTAGGCTTTGATTTCCATTTTCTAGTAATTGCTTTTTGGCAGTCAACAGAATTAAACCAAAAGGCCTTACTATATCTAGGCAATTCAAATCCTGTATTCCAGCTCAAAATAATAATGTCCTTAGTTACAGCAATTTGCTCACCCAATATTTCTGATAAGAGTACTCTGTAGGGAATTTTTAAAATCTGCCAACTCATTACACCCCAAAACATATGTTCCCAATTACCACTTTCTTCTCCATCACACCACCAACATTTGCTATCTACCTGAAGAAAAGTTCTTTGAAGGCCACTTGGGGTGCAAATACTTCCAAACAAAGATCCTAAACCTTATGGACTTGGCTGCATACACGGGAGCTATACATATATCGTCTCATTGCTTTCTTGTAAATTGCTTTTCCAGTCTAGCTTCACAATGTTTTCTAACCTAATCTGATTGTTTCTTATAGTTATCATGGAACACTTTATACGCCCTACTAATTATCCCTTTTTAGCAGCTGTTTCTCTCCTAGATTCAACTGAAAACTCTATCAGAGCAGGTCTTTCACTTAAATTTCACTTAAAATTCCCCTGTCTCTTTGCCCATACTCTGAGATCAAGGCCTGGTAAGGGAGACAGTCTCTAGCATGTAATCCAAATGTCTTTTTGGCCTCATCCCACTCTATTACCTTTCCTGCTTGAGTTATTTTATCCCAATATCTTGGTTCCTTTACCAGATTTCTCCAGTAAATTTCAGCCCCCTCTTGCCTATTTTTTGTACCCCTACTTGCAATCATCTCTATTGGCAAAAATCTTTCTCCATTCTTGTACTGGCTTAACTCATAAAATACTTTCTGCTACCATATGACTATAATATTTGCCACAGTTGTTGTAATTCTCCTTAAGGATTTGGATATAAAACCCACTCTTTCTATTTCTCAAACTTCTCTTCTGCTTCATCATCAGCATTATCCTTTTCCACTTTGAATTATAACCTTCTACTTGTGCTACTTATATGAGCTTTTCTTACAATTCTGTATTAATTGCTGTCCACAACTTCTCCTCAGGTTTATAAAACAATACCTAACCTGTACACAAGACTAGATGGACTAAAAATGTTTTCACTGCTTGCATCTTACTCTCCATAACCATAGATAAGTTTCCAGTTTCACAATTTTTGTATTATCTTTTGTTTAGTTTATTCCCACACATTCCTAGCTACCACAATAGAATCCATACTCCTAAATACATCATTTTATGTCCCCATAAACATGGGTATTGATGAAACAATCCATGTGTGGGTAGATAATTCATGGCTATAGCCTTTGTTTTATCCTCCTTAATTTTATACTCTGAAATGACTTGAAAAATTCTCAAAATGTTATACAACATGGAGATGTTCTTTTCTGGATTTAATATGTATAAAATAATATCATCTGTAAATTAAACCAACTTTCCATTTTTTTTAACAAAAAAAAGCTTTATAAATTATCACATATGACATAGGCAATCTTACATTTATATAAATGAAAAAAAAAACACTGACCCCACTTTAGTTGCAAACACACCACTGAAACAACTGTAGTTCCAAACATTATACATCACTTATAATCTAACCAGTCATTGTCATTTTAGCATTACACAGCTCATTCAAATCCTGCCTTCTTTTAAACCTCATTCCTTCTCTACATATATTGTCACCACAATTCCCATTGTTTCCTATGTAGTTTGGTCCTTCTCTTTTCTAAAGATCCCAGTTCCAGTTGTTTTATCTCTGTTACTAAATTTACTACTTCTAGTAAAGTTGGTTTAGACATTGAATTCCATTTTCTAGTAATTGCTTTTTTGGCAACCACCATAATTAGACTCAGCAAGGCTTTACTATGTCTAGGCAATTCCAATTCTGTATCATAGCTCAAAAAAAAAATCATCTCCCCAGTCAATTAAATCTGCTCATCTAGCATTCCCAACAGAGTGGTCCACAGGGAATTTCTAAAGTCTGCCAACTCATTACACTCCCAAAAAACATGTTCCCAACCACCTCTTTCTTCTCCATCATATCTCCAACATCTACTATCAACCTAAGGGAAAAATTATTTGGAGTCTACTTGGATTATAAACATACTTATGTAAACACTTCCAGGCAAAGATCCTATATCTTCTAGATTTTGTTACATATTTGCATATATATTTTTATATAATCCCCCATTGTCTCTGTGAATAGCTTACCCATTTTCTCTTTCCATTCCTTTCAAAGCTCCTCTGTTTGATTCTTATCATGCAATATTTTATATGCTTTATTAACTATTCCTTTTTAATGGCAACTTCTGTACTACATTCTATTAAACACTCTATGAGTGCTGGTATTTCATTTAAGACCCTGCTGTTTCTTTCTCTTTGCCTATACTCTGATAAAAATCCTCAATAGGGAAGGTAATTTTTAACTTGCAGTCCAAATAAATTCCTGGCATCTTCCCATTCTATTACCTTTCCTTTCTAGTTATTTGCTCCTAATACCTTGGTTCCTTTGCCAGTTTTCTCTAACAATTCCAGCCCCCTCTTACCTACTGTCTGCATCCCTAACTACAGTCATCCCTATTGGCAGAATCTCTTTTCTCCATTCCTGTGTTGGTTTAGTTCTAAAAATACTCCCTGCTATTTTATGAATATATTATATATGATTATTGTCATTCTCCTTAAGAGTCTGCATCCAAAATCTCAGTCTTTCCTTGATTCTTGAGCTTACCCCTGTATCATCATCATCATCTCTTTCCACTTTGAATTATAGTTTTCTGCTTGTGTTATGTTTACGCGCCTTAACTGTGTTGCTTTAAAATACTCCCTCACATTGGGTAATCCTAGTCTGCCTTGTTCTGTTGGAAGAATCAGCTTATCCCACTTGCCTCTTGCCATCTTCTCTTCTCAGATAAAATCTTTCAACTGTTTTTCAATTGCTATCCACAGCTTCTCATCTGCTTGAAAAAAATATTTCTGATCTGTGTATAGGACTAAAATTTACATTTTGACTGCTTTTATTTTACTATCCATATCCATATAACAACGCCTTCATTTCTCAATTTTTATGTTATCTTCTGTTTGATCTCCTCCCACGTATCCCTAGCTGCCAAAACAGAGTTATTTCTAATCCATACTCCTAAATACTTCATTTTATTATGTCCCATAAATATGGATATTGTTGGAAAAATTCATGTGTGGGTACATAATTTACTGCTATCACATTTGTTTTAGCTTCATTTATTTTGTATCCTAAAAACATTTGACAGTGTCTTAAAATGTTCCATAAAACTGTAACGTCCTTTTCTCATTTTGTCATGCATAAAATAATATCATCTGTAAATTGAGCCAGCTTTTCCTGACTGCCATACCAATTATATCCTTGAATTTCTGAGTCCCTTATTTTCCTTGCCAGTGGTTCTAAATATAATGCAAATAACAAAGAGGAAAGACGACACCCCTGACTGGTTCCTCTAATCAAGTAGAAATTATCAGCGAAGACCCCATCCACTTTACTTTTTACCTCCAATCCCTCATATATATATTCATAATCAACCTTATAACTGTATCAGGGAAAGCAAATGCTTCCATTGCCCTGTGCATAAAGCCCCAGTCTACTCTATCAAATGCTTTCTCTGCATGAAGACCAACCAAAACCCATGGTATTTTCTTACATTCTGCGTCCCTCTGGATCATCAATGTTCTGTTAATGTTGTCAAATGTTTGTCTCCCATCCACAAAACCACACTGATCCATACTTATCAATTTTGGTATCACTTTTTCCATTATTTTAGCCATTACAGACATTAACACTTTATAATCATGGCTTAGTATTGCAATGGGCCTGTCTGAAGCAGGATCCAATGAATCTTTAACCTCTTTAGGTATTACAGCTACCACTGCCTTCTTCTAGGATGCTGGTACTTCTCTTCCTCTTAAAATACTGTTAAACAAAACCTTCCAGATCTTTATAAGTTTTTTCACCTCCTAGCTTCCAAACGTCCACAGGAATACCATCTATTCCTGGGGACTTTCTTGTAGATTGGTTATACATAACCATTTTTATCTCAGCTTCTCCTGTCTTGTTAGTAATTGAGGCTCATTTACGTCTAACCTTGGCATAATTAATTCTTCCATAAGCATTTCCATTGGTACCTTTTCTTGACTTCTATATTCCTCTGCTTTATACAAACTTTCATACAATTTCCAAAATGTTTCTAACACTTCTGCAGGAGCTCTTGTTATCTGCCTTATTACAGGCTCCCTAAGCTTGGTAACATCCCTTTCTACTTTCTGTTGCCTGAGTTGTTCTGCTAAAAGTTTTTCTGTTCTAGAATGATTATAAAAAAACATTTGCTTAACAGCAATCTTTCTAAACTCATGCATATTATTGAGGTAATCCCTTATTTTCTGTTTAGCATTCTGCAGTTCCTTCTTTGAGAGATTCCCCCTATTTTGCAATACTTTAACGTTTGTCAGTCCCTCTAAATAATTATTTTTACTTCTTAACCCTATGTCCCTTTCCTTTATTTCCACCCTAGCTTTAAACTCCACTTTAATTATATCTCACTCCCTAGCTATATTTTCAGAAGACAGTTCTATCTTCTGTAATAGCTCCTGAATTATTTCCAAAACCCATTCCTGAAATTTCTGTCTTTTCAGCAGATAGGTGGGAAAGCGCCAGTGTCTCATTTTATTTTATTGCCTTGTGTTTCTATTTTAGTTATTATTGGATGATCTGAAATAGTTATTGAATACGTTTCAAGACCTTCAATTAAATGCACATGTTCATGTGAAATGTAAATTCTGTCTAGCCTAGCTGACTTTTTGTATCATGGAGAATAATATGCAAATTCACTCTGAACTCCTAGTACTGAATTCACATTTTCCATACCAAACATTTTCATAAATGTCTTCAGAAATCTACCTTCCTTTTTTATATTTCCCTTCTAGGCCCCCCAGACACATCTTCACTATTGCAAACCAAATTTCAGTCCCACCTATAAGTAATATTCCTTGCTGAAAGCTGATTATTTCTCACAGAATTTTCTTAAGTTCCATTATAGCAGTTTTAGGTGGAATATAGATGCATGCCACTGTAATCCTCCTCCTCCCTTGCCAGTAGCACCTTAGTACTACATATCTTCCATTATTGTCTTTTCTCTTCTTCTTCTATTACTATTGGAGCTCTTCTTACAATTAATGTAAGTACTCCTCTTTTCCTTCGCCCCAGATATTCCGCTGAATAACCATCCTGAAAACCTTTCTTTATCAAATTAACATGTTTAGTTCTTTCCAGGTATGTCTCCTGTAGTATAGTTATTTGTGCTCTACATTTTTAATATAGTTCACTATTTTTTTGTACTTAAGTGTAAGATCATTTAGATTGAAAGACATTACATAAAGCATCATTTTCTTACATTGTTATCATTACCACCTTTTATGTATAACTGCTTTTTTGTTAAACATCTAGTTCCAACTTTTTTTAACGTTACATGCATATACTGTTTGGCAGGTTGATCTTTTATACAGTTGTTTTTTGTCATATCCATGTGAGCCTATGTCACAACTTACAAAATGTTTTGTTTTACTGAAAGCCCTCAAACAAAAACCAACCTTCCCCATTATCCCCTAAAACATATTAATTCAATAATAAGACACAAAATGATGTACATCTTCAAATATTGAAGTTTTCACTTCCTAATAAGAACATGAAGCTAACTTTTCTTGATTACCATACCAATTATACACTTATATTTCTGAATCCCTTATTTTTCAATGGCCCTAAATATAAAGCAAATAACAAAGGGGAAAGAGGACTCTTCTGCCTGGTTCCTCTGTTCAAACACAACTTATCTGAGAGGAAACCCTCCCACTTTAGTTCTTGCCTCTGACCCTTCATATAGCCCTCTAATTAACCTTATTTATTGTATTAGGGAATGCAAATGCTTCCAATGCCCTACTCATTAAATTCCAAATTACTCTGTCAAATGGTTTCTTTGCATCTCAAGACCAACCAGTAACAGAAGTATTTTTTTCATTCTGCTTCTCTCTGGATCATCATTGTTCTACTAATGTTGTCAAGTGTGTACCTCTCCTTCACAAAACTACAACGTTGGATATCTATCAATTTTGACAAAACCGTTGCCATTCTTTTAGCTAGTAAACATTTTATAATCCTGGTTTAAAATTAAAATGGGTTTTTATGAAGCTGGGTCTGAAGGGTCTTTGCCATCTTTATGTAACACAGCCAACACAGCTTTCTTCCAAGGTGTTGGTGCTTCCCCTCCTTTTAAAATACTGTTAAAATCTTCCAGATCTGTATAATTTTCTCCCCTCCTAACTTCTAAACTTCTACAGGAATACTATCTGTTCCTGGAGACTTTCCTGAAGACTGATTATATATTACTGTTTACATAAAATCACCTATCTTAACCATTAGTTGTTGATCCTCATCTACCTCTAACCTTGGCATAATTAAGTCTTCTATAAATATTTCCATTTGTACTCTTTCTTGATGTCCACATTTATCTGCTTTATACAAGTTTTCATAAAATTTTTGGATCATGTCTAAACCTCTACAGGATCTTGGTTTATTTTTCTTAAGTTTGGCAACAATACTTTCAACATTTTATTTCCTAAGTTGTTAACATTTTTTCTGCTGTGGAGTTATCAAAAAATAGTTGCTTAATTGCAGTCTTTCTAAACTTATCTAGTTACCCTCTTACTTTCTCTTTAGCACTCTGCAATTGCATCTCTTCTTCTGTGAGATTCCTCTTATTCTATAATACTTTAAACTTTGTCAGATCTTCTAAATACTTTGTGCTACTTCTTAACCAGATCTCTTTCTCCTTTATTTCTATCTTATTTTTTAAACTACACTTTAATTTTAGTATAGCACTCTTAGTACAAGCAAAGAGAAAGGGATGGGGTAAAAGTGGGATTTTAGATGCAGATCCTTAAGGAAAATAATCATACAGAATATTATATTCATAAAGTAGAAGAAGCTATACCATGAACTAAGGCAACACAGGAATGGAGTAAGGAGATTCAGCCGTTAGGGATTACTGCAATTAGGGCTACAGAGAATAGTTAGGAGGTGGTTGGAATTTACTGGAGGAATTTGGCAAAGAAACCAAGGTATTTGGAACCAATATTTAAAGAAGCAAAGGTAACAGAATGGAAAGATGCCAGATGCCAAGAAGACATTTGGATTGAAGGCTAGGACTTGCCTCCCTATCAGGGATTGATATCAAAGTATTTAATACAGAGAAAGGGAAAAGGGAATCCCAAATGAAAGCTCTACATTGGTTGAGTTTTTAAATTAATCTAGAACAAAAGCTGCTGTTAAAAAGGAATAATCAGTTAGGCATATAAAATATTGCACAATAACTACAGAAATCAATCAAAGAAGGTCAGTAAAGACTGGGAAGAGAAATTAGATAGATTCACAAAGAAACAGTTGGAGGACATATGTATGGCTCCCAAATATGCAACAAAATCTAGAAAATTTAGGATTTACCCTGGAAGTTTTTGCACAGATATACTTTTATACCCCAAGCAGACTCCAAATAATTTTTTGTCTCAAATGTTGGAGGTGTAATGGGGAAGAAAGATGTACCAGAGAGCATATGTTCTGAGTGTAATGATATGGCAGACTTAAAAAAATTCCTGCACAGTACTCTGTCAGGAATACCGGGCGAACAAATGAGTGTAACTAAGGAAATGACTTTTTGAGCTGGAATACAGGATCTAAATTGCTTAGACAGTAAGGCCTTCTTATGTTTAATTCTGGCGGCTGTTGAAAATAGGAATTACTAGAGAAGGGAAATCAAAGTCTAACTTGTAACAGAGATAAAAGAACAAGAAGTGAGATCCTTAGAAAAGAGTAGGAGTAAGTTACATAGAAAAAATTGGAGACTGAGGGAACATTACATGCAGAAAAATGTTTTGGAGGAGGAATGAGGTTTAAGAGAAGGCAGGAAATGAACAATTTGTGTAATGTTGCTTTGATGCTATGGTATAGAGCAATACATGTGATTTACTATGTTTGTAAATGTGAACTTGTTTATATGGTTTCATTGCTTTCATATAAATGTACATTTGTGTATGTCACAAGTGGTAATTCAATAAAGGTGCTTAAAAAATAATACTCATCTGTTAACCAGGGAGGCCCACTGACAACATTCCTTTTAGGGATAAACCAGGAGCAATTTCTGGTTGTGACTTGCTCAAGGTTACAGAGTAGACAAATGAGAGCTAAGGGAATCAACCTATGTATCACAGGAGCTATACCTCACAGACTTATCCCTCTGTGATAACTGCCTGCCAGAGTTGCACAGATTAGCCAGATTTTGCCCTGTGTTGATCAAAATAGATAACAAGAACATGGATATGCAGAAAACTCATGCAAACTATATATGCACCTCGACACAAACTTCCACATAAAACACTGGTAGTTAAACACTTTAAAAGCAACTGTGTTAAAACTTGCCATCTTCTTTCCGTGAGAATTCTAGCAACATGCCTAGCTGCGTATAGGGACTGGGTTTGATAAAAAAATATGGTCTTTTTTTGAAAAAGATCACTGGTGACACAGAAGCAGGGTCTGCAGCCAAGGGAGCTTCGAGGCCAGGTGTGGCTGAGCACACCATGAATTTCTTAAACACTTTTTTAGGCAGAGACTCATTCAGCAGATAATTGCAAGCTTTCTTAAAAACACACTCTAATGCTGGGATTAACACAGGGAAGCTTGCTATGTCCAGGACCTCACCCTCCGAAGATCATGTGCCCTCTGATCTCAGGAGCAGCTGATGATTGCTCCCAATTGAATACATAAAAAATCTAGCCAGCATTTGGGAAAAAGAAAACATCTGCTTGGGTTTCTGAACCTGTTTGTCCTCAGAGGAAACTGGTCAGACTCTGACACTTTTAAAAACAAAGATTCTGAATTCCCTTCAAAATCTGGATCTTTGTGTGGCTGAATGGATTGGGAATACTGGCTTTACTAGGAAAATTCAAACAGCATGTGACCATGCCACAGAAAAAAGACCAAGAGTAAAAATAGGCTCACATAGCATTGGACTCTTCTGAACCACCAATGTAGTTAACCAAATTCTTCTGTGTATAAAGTGCTTTAGGCCACCAATGAAGGTACAAATAACCCAAGATTGTAAGTCCTTCCAATAAATGTGATATGAAATTTCAATAGTTAATCAAATAATTAATATCTATGATGTCACATGACTGGTTCATATATTTTTTTTAATAAAAGGACTGAATTCTTTTTACTCAATGGTTTTGAAGAAGTCCCAAGAGCAGGGATGAAAGAGCTTAACTGTTGTTTATTAGATGACATTTTTTACTGAGTGGAGTGCTTTTTTATTTCACATTAAATGGACTTTTCATACTTCTGGTACTTGCTAATTCATTTTTACAATCGTGCTTCAGAAGAGTCTGATGCTCCATGAGTCTATTGTAATGCTGGCTTTACTCATAACCTAGGTTTGCACTCCATAATCAACTGTCTGAATAATGGGTCTAGCCATACTCAGTTGAAAACACAGAGACTGTTGCCCTGCAATGTGGTGGATCTTCTTGTCTCTTTTTTGCAGGCACTACACTAGTGGGAGAATCCCCAGAAGAAGACGTATCAACATTAGCAACAGATTCTATAGCCCTGGCTTCCCCTGCGCCTGAAGAGTTTAGTTATCCCATACCTGAACCAGGCAATGGTACAGCCCTGAAGGACGTGTCTGACCCTTGTATCATACACAGTTGTGGTACTTTCACCACACCAGGAGGTGAGTGGTCTGACAGCCTGCCCAAGGCTAGTGTGGAGTCCTAAGCCATGGGCTGAGGCATACTAGTGGATTTACCTTCTATGTTTTTCAGGTGCACAAGTGGTAAATGGTTGGGGGCATCGTATCTGAATCCATCAAATCAGGGAGCAAAAAACTAGCCACAGCATTACAGTCAGCCCAGTAAAAACTAAAAAATCCCACTATTCTCCCCCTATATAGCAATATTGCATTTATTTCTCAAGGGAAACTGCCCTAAGCACTGCACTGAACAAAAAGATTGGTTCAGTACACAGTTTAAAGCAAAAAAATAAATGCACAAAGCCCCCATTGTTTATTTTAAAAGCTAGTTTTTGCCTCAAATGAATAGAAACATCATAGAGACTTTTTAGACAAGAAATAAAGCATAAACATATGAAAAAAAATCTTGAAAGAAATGTTTAATATACAAAACGGCACCAAATCATAATTTAAATTAAAAAAGTTTAAAAGCCTGTAATCCTGCTCATTCACCTCAAATAATCATGAAAATAAAAACAATATGCAATATCAGCCCATTTTCCTGAAAAAATCAAATGATGCTTTTAACCAACAGAAACAATGGGCACAGCTAATTTACAGACCACCACTAAACAACTGAACTGGAAAAAAGCTTAATAAGACAACTGAAACTAGTAATTCCCAACAATAATTTATTGAAAAAAATTTAAAAATCCAACTCTAGCACTTTGGCTCAAACAGCCTTTAAGAAGTAAAGACATAAGCATCAGGCAACACCTTAAATATCATAACTACATATGCCCAAACATTCCAATTACATATTTAAATTAGATTAAAAGCTTCTAATTGCAATCTGTATTACAACCAGCAGGGGATCAGAGTCCCAAATTTTAAAATAAAAACAATTTCTTTGTATAACAATTTTCTTTTTATATCAAGACATTCATCATGCAAAGTATTTTCCCCAGAATAGTGCTCCTAAGGGCTTCAGGATCACTTATATGATGTAACTTAAAGCGCAAAGCAAGAGGACTTCCAAGTTTTACATTCCTTATGTCCCTTATGTGCTCCTGCAGTCAGTCTAACATTAAACATTCTCTTGCTCTCCTCTATATAAAATAGACTGCAAGAACATTTCAGAGCTATAAAAAATTCCCTACATATTATAACATATGTCACTAGGCCTAAAAAATAGACCACTAATTCTATCAAAAGTCCTTACAATATACTTACAACTTGAACAACCCTTACACTGAAATGTCTCTCTCAATATAGGTTCTATATAAAAACTGGTGCCTGGCAAAGTGAACTGGCTATGTGCAATATTTCTAATATTGCATCCCCTCTTATAATAGACTATAGGGGTTTTATATATACTATTGGTGAACTCCTTAAACGTCATTAAAAAAAACCTAATAATACTTAATAATATCAATAACCTGTTCACTTAATGTATCATATGTAGTAACTATATATACCTTCCTACAAGCACATTCCCCACCCTCACTAAGTTTATAATGTATGCATCTCCTTAACCCACCATTTCCTGTATGGGTCTCAAAATCTAATCTATTCAGAGACCTCAGAAAAACTCTATCATAATTTCTCCATACAAGTATATTAACAGTACTTTCTAACTCTTTCTCCAGTTCATTTCTATCATTACACAGTCTATAAATTCTTAATAATTCACCATAAGGAAGTATCTCAAGTAAATGGAGGGGTGACAGCTATGTCCATCTAAAAATTATTGCCATATTCACATTTCCTATGAACTCTAGTTTTTATTTTTCCATTGGACAACCCTTAAATTAACATCCAGAAATACTACTGGCTTACCATACTGGAGGCCATCAAATTTAATATCAAATCTATTAGCATCTAAATAAAGTACAAAAGATTGCACCATCTGATATCCTCCCTTACACACAAACACTAGATCATCAATGTAGCTAAACTACTTCACTACAAATTTCTACATAAATTCCTGCTTGTATAGATGTTCAGCTTCAAATAAACCCATAAATAAGTTTGCATACATGGGGACAAAAGATCCCTCCATGGCTGTACCTTGCAACTGATGATATAAACTTCCATTAAAATCAAAATAAATATGGGTTAAACAAAAGTACACCAATTCTTTTATATAATGAGCTACAAGACTATCCCATAAGTGAAATTTCAAAGCTTCCATACCAAATTTGTGATGAATGCTTGTGTACAAACTTTTTACATTTTTTGTTATCCAATACATTCCACTAGTCCGTTCCACATCTTATACTTTCTCAAGAAAATCAAATGTATATTTAACATAAGAAGATAATTTTTAACATATGGTAACAAATATTTATGTAAAAACAGCACTATGTTATGTAAAAAATATTTACATGCGGAAACTATAGGTCTTCCTGGAGGATTGTATAAATCTTTGTGAATTTCAGGAAGACAATAAAAGAAATCCATACCACATTCTTCACTATAAAACTTATTCTCCACATTACTTAAAGAAAAAAATAACCTAACCTGTAGCCCTTATTTAACAACGCCTGAAATTCAGTTTTTATATTCAGCTACAGATACTTTCTTATAAATATTTTCATCATTTAAATGGTCATAACACATTTTCAAGTACTGTGTGTAATGCATCACAACAATTTTATTACTTTTATCAGATAGTTTAAAAATCAACTCTTTCCATTACCCAAGATCCTGCAAGGTCCGCCATTCTAATTTAAATTATATTTAAATAAATTTTTATTCTTAATAAAATCTGAAAAAAACTGTTTCAATGGCAAAATTTATCACAGTGGCAAATTGTTGAACTCCTTCATGAGTAAACATTCACCATAATCATCCAAACTGGATGCACAAGAGTAAAAACTTTCATCACAATCTTCAGACCCTTCAGATGTTAAAACTAAAACATTATTAATATTCCCATGATTGCTGGAATGATTAAAAAATGTATAAGATGAAGTTTCCTAATTAAGTGAAAAACATCACATTTCAGCATATGAAGTCTCGGTAAAACAGTTGGAATGAACTTCAGACCACAATCTAAAGCAGACATCTGAACATTATCCAAAACATATCCTGACAAGTTAATCATTAACACTTAAAGTCCGTATTTTCTATATAATAATAAGTGGAGAATGAATCAGAACCATTTGTCCTTTTGTAACATTGTTGGTATTGTCCCTCACTAACACTCGAACTGCTCTGTTCATTATATGTTCAATACTGTTTTCTTCCATTGTCTGTAAATCGCTTACCATTAAAAAATTATCTTCAAAATATCTAGGTTCCTGGGCTGGAGGAAGGAGAGGGGATAAGACTGGTCACCACTTTCCCAGTCAGTAGACCTTCCTGTAGCTTCCACTGAAGCCCACAATGTACTTGGTCATTCTCGGTTCACTTCCTGGTCCTAAAAATGCACCCCTGACTGATGTCTCTTCCTATTGGTTTGCCACAAGAAGGCCTTTCCATTATTGCAATCATGAATATCTCGCTGTAACTTTGTTTTCTTTTTTGTAACAAATCTTTCTCCAAATTAGAGAGTTTTTCATTAATATCTCCCAAATGCTGCTCTAATGGGGAGGCATTTAACTACAATGACAGGGTCTGACAAATGAAACAAATCTTTTTCTTCAATTTATGCTGCTTCAACATATCCTTCTCAATTAAAATATTGATCCAGTCCAGGGAACAACGATGGACAGCAGATACCCATCTAGCTTGAATTTTTTTATCATCCTCATTGGTTGGATCAAACGGAGTGGACGGACGTTTAAACTCTGCCCTCTTGGAGTGATATCAAGTTCTACATATCTTTGTAAACTTAAAAGATTAAAATGTACAGTAGTTTCTTTTAGCATCAAGCATTCTAATTTCTCCAACAGTTCAGACAACTCAGGAGAAAGGGAACTAGTGGTATGCTTTTCTACAGCATTAAATGGATTTGTAGTCCTCCTATTTTATCCTTCTTACAGGAACTTCTCCCAAAACCTGGGCAGCCCCTCACCACCATGAATATTAATTCCACAATCCAATAAAGGTTCCCCTGTTTCCACAACATAATTTTCCATAGTCCTTTATGTATGGGCGATAATATCCTCTCCAAAGATTCTCGGAAGATGCAGAGAGGGATCACTGGCCATAATGGAAACACATCATCATCACAAACAACTGGGGTGGAAAAACATTAATAAGAAGACTGAAACCAGTAAATCCCCACACGAATTTATTGAAAAAACTTAAAAATCCAACTCTACACTTTGGCTCTAATAGCCTTCAAGGAGTAAAGACACAAACATTAGACCACACCTTAAATATCATTCACTAAATACACCCGAGCATTCCAATTAAGTACAGCTAATTTACAACTCTGGAAGCATGAGGTAATGAGAGGAACTGTATTAAAATGGCCTTAGACAGAAAGCACAGTTGTGTAAGTAAATTCATCATAACAGTAGATGTTTAAAATATCACTGCTTAGCTATACAGAATATATCCTGCATAATAGAATATAATAGATGGCCAGCTTCCAAAGCTTCAAGGCACCTTCCACACACCCAGACTGTCAGCTTGAGCTGAGCTGACTAAAAAGACAGATTTTGGATGCAAAGCCCTTCAGAGATTTCATACCAAGACAGAGAGAGGCTGAGTTTTGAAAGGTCAGTGCTAAGAAAAACAGAAAATAAATGTCCACACCCCAAAATAAACAACTCCCAAAAACACAGGTGTGGAGGAAGGCAGCAGCTACTGCAGTATTCATTTGAACATGTACCGTTATAGTAATTTACTTATGCAACTGAACTATGTTCATCATATTGTTCACTGCTGCTGTCTCAGCTATGTGGTTAAATAAATGTAGCTTACTAAATTTGAGAGGTGTAAGGAGAAGAGTCCAAAAGCCCATGGAAAATGGACTCAGCAAATCCTCATCAAGACCTAGAGAACGAATCACGTTTACAGTGCTTTGCATAAGTATGTAAAGATGACCAAACTGAATACTTCTAAAATCAAACATTTTCCAAAAAGCCATAGATGAAGCCAAGGGCCTACTGAAGTGGGCCTTGACCCTTCCTGGAATAGTTTTGTTGTGGGGAGTATAACACAAGGTAATAGCCATAGACAACAATTTGGAAATAGTTTGTTTTGACACAAATTACCCTTCACCTTACCTTCACAAGAAATAAACAACTGATCCAAAGATGTGGAAGACTTAGCTTTGTGAAGATAGTACCCCAATTTTCTATGGACATTCAAGGTATGGAATATCCTTTCTTCCTCACTTTTAGATAAGGAAACAAAACATGTAGCTGGACAGTTTAGCTTAAAGTAAACTTAGATATGATTCATATGAGGTCTTCCAAGATACCTACACACCGAGTAACAGCTTAATTTTAGCTCTCCCAGTGTAAAAGTAGAAACTCAGAGAAGACAACCAGTGAATTTGTATTTTGGGTAAATGTCAGTAACTGGCTAATAAGTGCATTGCCTGGATGCCAGAAAAAAAAGAAATTCAGAGAACCTGAAAGAAAATCAATCACAAAAGTTGAAGAATCCTACAGCTGTTCAGCAAAAAACAGTTCAAGCTCCATCTCTGGTGCAAGACATGACTTCCAGTAATCCTGAGGAAAAAATAAGTCAAATATGCTCACAGCTGATTAAAATAAATGAAACACCGAAGGAGTATATAAACTCAAATAACAAAAGGCTAGAAAAAATGTAAACAACTTTAAACAGATACTCAGATGAGCTGATAAAATGGGAAAAATCAGAAGTCAAAATAAAGAAAATTCTGGCTGAGTATAAGACTGCTCAAGAAGAGATATTTCAAAAATTGGTAGAATTAGAGAACAAAGCATGTAGGGAAAACCTGAAGTTTTCTACTGTACCAGAGAAACTGGAAGGAACAGACTGTATTAATTTTATGAAAGCACAAATAAGCAAATGGACAAGTATTTCACATCAGGAGTTGTTAACTGAAATGGCACATTATGTGCATGCTCCAAACCTGGCAATAAGAAAACATCCCAGGCCTTTAACAGTAAAGATGCAATCCTACCAGCAGAAAGAGTTGATTCTGACAAAAGTGTGACAACAAAATACTAAAAGCAGAAGACAGTAGAGTGTTTGTGGAAAATTATTATTCACTGAACACCAGGTATAAGAGAAGTAAATTGATGCCAGCAATTAGGGAAAGTTGCGAAACAGGTGTGCAATTTGAGTTGCTGCATCCAGCTACTTTCAGAATACATTTTCCTGTGGGGATCAAATTCATTGTTTGGTGCAAAACATGCTAATGAAAAAACACAAAACGTTTGTCCAACAAAAATTAGCTATCAAACAGAAGGGTGTACTGCTTCTTATCCCTTTGATAATAAAGTCCATAGGGAAACTATGTCAGCAAAACATTTTCCAATGTTCAAAAGGAAAATGCTTGAGAGAAAGAAAAAAGCATACGAGCTGACTAGAAGAAACAACAGTACATTGGAAATGAACCAGAGACTGGATTTGGAAGATGGGGACCAACAGTAAGACCACCAGCAATTCAGAAATTGGTGAATAAGTGTGGGATTATAAAGCATTGTTTACATTTGTGGAATATGATGGAACACTATGAACCTATGAAACCTATGAACAAGAAAATCTGGAAACATTGGACTTTTTGACTTTGTTAAACTTGTAGTGGACTCCAAAGCATATGCCCTACTTCATGTCATTAATGTTTGGAAAACTTTTAGGAGGGGGAAGAAGAGAGAAAGAGTTAACTGTAAGTAAAGAAATGTTCTTAACAGCATTTTTGCAACATATGACACACACACACACACACACACACACACACACACACACACACACACACACACACACACACACACACACTCATGCTACAAACTAAAGAATTTTCAGTATTTTTTTTTTTGTGTAATAGGGATGATAAAGTAAACAGGTGCCCCTATTTTCCTTCTTGTTCAGTTTTAAGAAATGTATGCACCATAATGTAAAAACAGAAGAAAAGCATAAGAAAAACTGATGTGCCTTTTTCTTACTTTTGTGTAGAGGAATGACTGGATTAAGGCCCTTAGCTAGATCTAATAAGTTTTAAGGGAAAGAAAATAAATAAAAGAACACTACATATAATGAAAAGCAAATAAATCTTCACAATGCAATACAAAAAGCTTGTAGTGGAAGGCAAGAGTGTATGTGGTTCTCATGTTTCTATTGAGACAATCTAATAAGGGGGTAATACAAATGGAATACTTCTTTGTTTCAATAGTTAGGAGATATGCTTTCTGAAAGCATTCAAGTTGTCTTCTACAGATGAGAGAGGAATAAAGATAAGACAAAAACAGACTGCACTTAGTAGAAGTAAAAGCACAGGCTGTACCATGCCTCTTACCATGGATTATCTTCATTATAGGTTAAATGAAGTCTGAGTGTGGTGGTCAATCTGGGATAAATGTTCCTATTAGGAGAGTTAAACTTCACTATTTGAAGATGTACACAGTTTTGTGTTAGTATTATGTTAATGGGTTTTGGGGATTTTTTTGAGGGTTTTCATTAAAACAAAAAATCTTATAAGATGCGACATAGATTCAAATGGACATGACATGAAACAACTGTACAAAAGTTTAACCTGACAAACATTAGCATATGCATGTAACACAAAAGTTAGACTCTTTAAAAAAGCTGCTATACATAACAGTTGGGAATAGTAACTTCTTGTCATAATGGCAACACTTGTCATATTATCTTTAAATGTGATTAGTCTCATACATACATACATACATACATCAAAGAAAAGCACCAAGTCCTCAGCGTGGGTACCACAGTTTAATAGGCTAAAACACACTACGAACAGCAGCAACAACCAGTACGCAGTTACTGAAACCTCAACGTTTCGTCAAACCTTCATCAGAAAATACATACACACACACACAACAAGTTTGGTACTTAAATACATACAAAATAATTCAATTAATTCAAATCAACCAATAGATACTAAAAGTTAATTAAACAAGCAATTCCATCAGGTTTATACATTATCTACAATTTCAAAATATATATATATGAATTACAGGCTTTAAAAACTTCTTGTGCAGAATAGACAGAATATAAAATAACCAATGTTAAAACCACTTGACTAAAATCACTTTGAAAAACAAGAAAAACAAGAACATTGATTCAATTCTAAATAAATATACCTAATAAAATATTTAGATAAAATATTCTACATAAAATATTTGTTCTGAGTTACACCATACTACACTCTACTGGTGAAAAGTGGTAATTACAACCCAATTCATAATAATAAATAAATAATGTATAAAACCATAAAACCTATAATTTAGCTGATCTTAATTTTAAAACAGGTGCTAGTGATATCATGTCGTTGATCCCTGGATATTTGTTGGATTCTAGTACTATCTGCCAATACAATTCTCTGTATTCTAAGAGGGTTTCCCACATTCCCCCTCTAGGATCTATAGGTACTACCTCAACCACAAAAAATTCAAAACTTGCTTCACTGCAAGTTAAAGTGTGTTTATACAGAGAATTGTTAGCACATTCTGTCCTAATATCATATAAGTGCTCATAAATTCTTTGCTTAATTCTCCTTTCACTTTTACCAACGTAAAACGCTTCACATTTTTTACACAAGGCAACATAAATAATCCCTTTTGTGTTACAGTTCACAAATGATTTCAAAGTCACTGTTTTCTTTCTAACAACCAAATAACAATTTTCACCTGTTTTAAGATACGTACAATACTTACAGGCTCCACATTTAAAACCCCCTGTTTTTTTCTTTCTATTTTTTTCAAACATACCACTAGTGCCCCTTTCCAAAATCCCTTTTATATTATTACCCCTTTTGTAAATAAATTTGATGTCCTTATCAAAAATGTGACTAAGATCTGATACTTTAGCAAAATGTTTCTACTCTCTTTCAAAAACTTTTTTTAACCAAACCAGATTGTCCGTCATAAGTGGTGGTAAGACCAGATGCAAAACCTTCATCTAAAATGTCTTCCTCCACCACTACTGTTCCCACAATCTCTTGTTTACCTAGTATTGGGGCAAATCTAGTTGTCCTTCCCTCACTTATTTCTTGAAATATTACATCAAACATTTCCTCTGGGTAACCCCTGTCCATGAACATACCTTTCAAACACTCACACTCTTTTAGAAAAATTGTGTCATCAGATGTCATTCTACAAATTCTAACCATTTGCCCTTTCAACACACTTCTCTTCTGGTGGAAAGGGTGAGAACTAGTGTAGTGCAAATATGTGTTTGAAAAGGTGTCCTTTCTATGTACCCTCGAGACAAAATGGTCATCCAACCTAACAATATTCACGTCCAAATAATTGACTTGTTGCGTATCAAAATACTTAGTAAATTTAAGAAAACTTGTCGTCTCATTAATGTATTCAACAAATGCATTGAAATCTTGTTCTGTACCCTTCCATAAAAAACATAAGTCATCAAGGAATCTACAGTACAGGGTCCACATACCAGTGTACCTAGGGGTTAAAATATATTTGTTCTCCCAGTATGCCATGATAATGTTTGCATACGTGGGTGCACAATGTGCACCCATAGCAACACCACTAATTTGCCTGTAGTATTCGCCCTCAAAAAATAAAAAAATATTTTTAAGAACCACTTCCATCAAGACAAGTATGGTGGTAAACTCATTATGAGATATACTTTTAAAAGATATTAACATTTCTTCAAACCAAGCTAGTCCAATATCATGAGGTATACTTATAAATAAATCAATCACATCAAGGGTACCAAATCCAGTTGTTTCTCTATGTAATGAAATGTCGATTTTCCTAAGGAAATCCCAAGAGTCTTTTAAGATGTTGTGATTTCCTTTAACTAAATTCTTAATCTTTTCATCAATATACTTTGCTAAGGGTGCTGTTACTGATCCCTCCGAAGAAACAATTGCTCTTAATGGTGGCTCATTAATGTCCTTATGTACTTTTGGAATTCCAAAAATTGATGGTATTTTAGGTTTTTGGACATTCAAAAAATTATAAGTTTTCAAAGCAATAGACCCTTCAAGTAATAAATCATTTAACAAACCCTGTATCTTCTTATATGCAATATTAATTTCATTTATAGATGTCCTACTATATTTATCAGTATCATTCAAAATGTTCAACATCTTTCCTTCATAAATAATACGATCCATAAAAACAACGCCCCCACCCTTGTCGGGTTCCATAACCCTAATCGACCTATCATTACTCATATTCTCAAGAATTTTTTCTTCACTAATGGTGAGGTTAGGCCGTACAAAATGTTTATTCAAAGATTTCCTAAGTTCATTCTCAACTGTTAATTCAAAATCTTTCAACTGAGGGTGTAGTGGGGGGTTAAAAATACTCTTGCGTCTAAGATTATCCCCTGTAGAAGTAATGGACTTTCCTTTAAAAAATATTTCCAAGTTTTTCTTCCTAATAAATAATTTAATGTCAACTAATAGTTTAAACATATTTGTCCTACGTTGTGGTATAAAACCAAAGCCCTTAGAAAAAACATCAAAATGAGCCCTTGTAACTTCAATATGAGAATAGTTGAAAATATTAAAATCATTGAATGTCCATTTATTTTCATTACTAGTAATTCCTAGTATTGGTTCCATTGTTTCTGCCTCCAGGCAGAATGTCCCCCCCTCCCTTTGTAGTTTTTTGAATTGTAATTAACTGGATCCTTATGCATCAACCTTTCTGATCTACGCAAAGGGGGAAACTCTTCAATGTCTATTGCGTTCTCATCATGTAAAGAACTGTCATGCACCACAAACTCTTCATCTACCCTGTAAGGATTGTCAAATGTTTTCCTGCCCCATGATATAGGTTTGGGGTAGTGTGTTTTATTTTTGTATTCAAGTATGTCCCTATCAATCTTATTAAATTTCCTATTCTGCACTTCTATACACTGTAATTCAATGTCCTTTAATAACCTTCTATACCTGCCTCTTTGTTCATCCACTGTGAACAAAAGGTCATTAATCTCAGCTTTATTTATATCCTCTATAATCCTTGACAATTTTCCCATTTCATTTTCATTATTCGAAATAATGGCTTGCATAATAGCAAAGCCACAGTTATCAAAAGCCTTAATCAAACTGTTATAAAATTATGTTTCTTCATATACATTGTTAGGGTACTTGCTAACCCTTAAACCTTTAGGCACAATCTCCAAAAACAAACAGTGCTTCAAATAAGCGTTGTCCATCTCAAGCATTTTAAACTTGTGTAAATAATAGTGTAAATCATTTACTATTTGACTGTAAGTACCATTAGGTTTTACAACTTTTTTGTTGGTAAAATCAAATTTAGAATTTACCACATCGCTGAAAATCATGTCAGTACCTTGTTTTGACCCAGAAGCTTGGGTCGAGTCTGTGGTTCTAATATTTGAACGTCGCTGCTCCATGGGACGCCTATCCTGGGTTCCTTCAAAAGTAAAGCGCGGAAAATCGTTCAAAATGTCCAAATTGGATTCTTCACATGTATTAGTGTTGTTTCTATGTCCAGGCGTACCTTCGTTCGAAGCTGTACGCCTCAATGCTTCCTGGTTCCCTGGTAAGGAAATAGACGTCAAAAGCGTTGCCATGGACTGGCTCACAGGCGTCAAAAGACCCACCAATTGTGTAAGTTGTCCAATGAGCTTCCGAAGATCACCAATTTCGTTTCTCCTGCCCTCTATGTCCTGTGCACTACCCGCTGAATCCTCCATAAGCGCAACCAAGAAACACCAAAATGGAAGGTGCAAAGTAACTAATAATCAAAGAAAAGCACCAAGTCCTCAGCGTGGGTACCACAGTTTAATAGGCTAAAACACACTACGAACAGCAGCAACAACCAGTACGCAGTTACTGAAACCTCAACGTTTCGTCAAACCTTCATCAGAAAATACATACACACACACACAACAAGTTTGGTACTTAAATACATACAAAATAATTCAATTAATTCAAATCAACCAATAGATACTAAAAGTTAATTAAACAAGCAATTCCATCAGGTTTATACATTATCTACAATTTCAAAATATATATATATGAATTACAGGCTTTAAAAACTTCTTGTGCAGAATAGACAGAATATAAAATAACCAATGTTAAAACCACTTGACTAAAATCACTTTGAAAAACAAGAAAAACAAGAACATTGATTCAATTCTAAATAAATATACCTAATAAAATATTTAGATAAAATATTCTACATAAAATATTTGTTCTGAGTTACACCATACTACACTCTACTGGTGAAAAGTGGTAATTACAACCCAATTCATAATAATAAATAAATAATGTATAAAACCTATAATTTAGCTGATCTTAATTTTAAAACAGGTGCTAGTGATATCATGTCGTTGATCCCTGGATATTTGTTGGATTCTAGTACTATCTGCCAATACAATTCTCTGTATTCTAAGAGGGTTTCCCACATTCCCCCTCTAGGATCTATAGGTACTACCTCAACCACAAAAAATTCAAAACTTGCTTCACTGCAAGTTAAAGTGTGTTTATACAGAGAATTGTTAGCACATTCTGTCCTAATATCATATAAGTGCTCATAAATTCTTTGCTTAATTCTCCTTTCACTTTTACCAACGTAAAACGCTTCACATTTTTTTACACAAGGCGACATAAATAATCCCTTTTGTGTTACAGTTCACAAATGATTTCAAAGTCACTGTTTTCTTTCTAACAACCAAATAACAATTTTCACCTGTTTTAAGATACATACAATACTTACAGGCTCCACATTTAAAAACCCCTGTTTTTTTCTTTCTATTTTTTTCAAACATACCACTAGTGCCCCTTTCCAAAATCCCTTTTATATTATTACCCCTTTTGTAAATAAATTTGATGTCCTTATCAAAAATGTGACTAAGATCTGATACTTTAGCAAAATTTTTCCACTCTCTTTCAAAAACTTTTTTAACCAAACCAGATTGTCCGTCATAAGTGGTGGTAAGACCAGATGCAAAACCTTCATGTAAAATGTATATATACACATACACACACATATATAAATATATACATATATACACACACACACACACACACACACACACACACACACACACACACACACACACACACAGAAAGGGGGAGTGAGTTGTATTAAAAAATGCAGAGTGAAAATAGCTATGCTACAGGAGACACATTTGGAAAGAATTGAGCATGTGAATTTGATAAAGAAAAGTTTCAGGATGGTTAAGGGGAGTACTTCTATAAACTATGAGAGGAGCTCCAATAGTGAAAGAAGAGGAAAAAAGATAATAATGGCAAATTTGTGGTACTAAGGGGTTACTGACAAGGGAAAAGGATTATGCAGACATGTATTTCCTTTCCACCTAAACTGCTAAAATGGAGCTTAAGAAAATTCTGGGAGAAGTACTCAGCTTCTGGCATGGAATCTTACTTATAGGTGGGAAGTGGGATTTAATTTGCAACATTGAGGAGGTATCCGGGAGTCTAGCAGGGAAAATATAACAAACGAGGGTACATTTTTGCATAAATATATTACTCTCCAAGGTACAAAACTAAGCTAGGCTAGACACAAATTACACTTCACAGGAACATGTGCATTTAATTGAAAGTTTTGATACTCATACAACTATTTCAGATCATGTGTCAATAAAAGCTAAAATAAAAGTGCAGGGTAACAGAAAAAAAATGAGATATTGGCCCTTCCTCACCTATAAGCTAAAAAGAAAGAAATTTAAGGAATAGGTACTGGAGATTATTCAGGAGCTATTAGGGAATATAGAAATTTATTTTGAAAATATAGCTAGGGAGTGAGATAAAATTAAAGTGGAGTTTAAAAGTTGAGTGCAAATAAAACAACAACAGATATCATTAAGTAGTAATAAGAGTTATTTAGAGGGACTGATAAAGGTTAAAGTGTTGCAAAATAGGGGAATCTCACAGAGCAAGAACAGGAGCAATTGCAGTGTACTAAAGAGAAAATAAGGGACTATATTGATAATATGCATGAGTTTAGAAGGACTGCTGTTAAGCAATTGTTTTTTGATAACTCCACAGCTCAAAAACGTTTAGTACAATGGCTCAGGCAACAGATAGCAGAAAGGGTGGCTGCCAAGCTTATGGAGCCTAAAACAAGGAAAATAGCCAGAGATCCAGTATAGATATTAGAAATATTTATTAAAATCTGTATAAACCAGAGAAATGTGGAAATCAAGAAAAAGTACAAATGGAAATGTTTATAAAATAATTAACTATACCAAGGTTAGAAGTACATGAGGCTCAATTACTAATAGGATAGGAGGAGATGAGCTAAAACGGTGATATATAATCAATCTACAGGAAAGTCTCCAGGAATAGATGGTATTCCTGTGGAAGTTTAGAAGTTAGGAGAGAAGAAAGTGATAAAGATCTGGAAGGATTAGTTTAACAGTATTTTAAAAGAAGGAGAAGCACCAACATCCTGGAAAAAATGGTGGTGGCTGAAACACCTAAAGATGATAAAGATCCATCAGATCCAGCCCATAGGCCCATTTCAATTCTAAACCACTATTATAAAACAGCAGCAAAGGAGATGTCAGAGTTGATAAATATGGATCAATGTGGTTTTGTGGAGGGGAAGCATACATTTGACAGCATTAATAGAACAATGATGATCCAGAGGGAAGCAGAATATAAGAAAGTACCGCTGTTGTTGGTGGGTCTTGATGCAGAGAAAGCATTTGACAGGGTGAGCTGGGATTTTATAAGTAGGATAATGGAAGTATTTGTGTTCCCTGATAAAATTATAAGGTTGATTAGGAGGATATATGAGGGATCGGAGGTAAAAATTGAAATTGGTTTGGTTCTTCTCTGATAAGTTCTCTCTGAGTAGGGAAACCAGGCAAAGATGTCATCTTTCCTTCTTGTTTTTTGCTTTATATTTAGAACCACTGTCAAATGAAATAGGTGACTCAGAAATTCAGGGATATAATTAGTACTGTAGTCAAGAAAAGTTGGCATTATTTTTAGATAATACTACTTTATACCCGATAAAACCAGAAAAGGACATTCCAGTATTGTGGAACATTCTGAGTCAGTTTCAAGTCTTTTTGGGATACAAAATTAATGAAGCTAAAACAAAGGCAAGAGATGTAAACTATGTACTCACACACAAATTGATTCAGAAATATCCATATTTATGAGGACATGATAAAATGAAGTATATAGGAGTATAAAACCAAAAACAAACCTAGTGGGTGATACAGAACATTAGAGATTCACAACCAAACAAAAGCAAAAAAAAGTTCTAAAAAATACACCAAGGACATGTACACTGAGCATTTTTATTCTTTTAATTTCAAAACTTCCTCAGAGTAAAACTTCCCAAATAAATCCATACTTTACAAACTATTTCATCATGGTCATGTGACATCTTTTAACCTGTCAAAGACTAATAGTGTTCAAAATAGCCTTATAATACAAATTTCATTGCTCATAAACTATGTAACATAATTAAATATACATTAAATTACTAAAATTATTTTTTAATAATATTGTGTTCATTGAACGAAACAGATGCCTGGTGCCAGAGCCATGGGCTCAAGCTAAATGCCAAAAAATGTATAGTGGTCCCCTTTGGGAAAAAAACATGTACCTGTGGACTACCAAATAGGTGGCAGTACACTAGAAAACCTATGGACACAGGTGGACAGTGGTCTCACCTTTGATAACCACATAGCCACAACAGTTAGAAAATCCTTGTACATGGCACACCTCATCACTAAGGGTTTTTCATCCAGAAAAAAGGAGGTCATTGTCCCTCTGTACTCATCCCTCATTAGATCCATTATAGAATACAATGTCCCATTTGGTATGTACCTCACAAGACATCTAAAACAACTAGAAAGGCTGCAGAAATACCACACAAAAAGAATCCCAGGCCTAAAGCAAATGCCTTATGCTGACCCTCTAAAGAAACTCAAGCTATACTCTGTTCCATATTGCCTATTCAGAGGCGATCACTGCCTAACATAAAAGGCCATGTCAAACCCAGAGTTGTTGGACATGCTACACTTAAAGAAATCTCAATCCCTCCAAGCCACACACTCCAGGGATCTTAGCCTTGTCATCACGATGAATAGAACATGCTAGAGGGATAGGTTCCTGACCAATAGACTCCCCATACTCTGGAATAGGCTGCCCATATATGTCAGGTAGAGTGCCTCAATGGTCCTCTTCAAGAGGAACCTTGACAATTGGATGGGAGATAGGAAATTCACCCCAGGGATCACATCAGTAGCCCTGCTAGACAGGGGTCCAGGAAAGTAAATATTTGTGGGAAGCAATAGCCAGGGAATCATTATGGCTAGGCTTGTATAGGCCCTAGGGCCGACAGCCTAGTATCTACCTATGAACCTATGAAACCAGGCTCTTTATCAGACTTCAGTCTGATCTTCCATTCATTTTCTTTACACTCCAAATGCACAACAATATCTCCATCAAAATCAGTCTAATAGAATCTAGTACAAAAAAAAAAATAAAAATTTCTTAAAATGACAGCAAACTTGAACGTGTATAGCTAATGCATTATTGAAATCCTTGTTTTTAATTGCTGTTGTGTTCATATATTCTTCTATGTAGTTTTTTTGATGGTTTTACCTACATAAAAACCAGAACACATCACATGTGTTGCTATATAAACACCACTTCAGAACTGCAATCACAACTATCCTTTGCCCAAAACACTTTATATATCCACTAAAACTATCACTAATTAACCTATTGTATTTGCAATGATTACACTTATAAGTGCCAATTAAAGTGCTTTTTACCTATTGAATGGTGCCATCATCTTTCTAATATTACCTTAATATTATTGTCCTTCATATAAGTAAAAATGATCCTTATCCCAATATTTTAGATAAATCTTTATTACCCAAAATGATTTCCCAATTATCTGACATCATGTTCCTAATAATACTCATGTTAATAGAAATGGGTAAAGGAAAAGTCCTAACGTAAGGACTTTGTGTACCCAAATTACTTGCCTCATTTACTTTATTTCCATAAAAACTAATTCCTAAACCATATCTCAAAATAGGTTTTACCTTACTATTTCTAAAAAAAATTTCTACAAATAATTATTTTAAATAATTAACATCTGAATCATATGTTTTATCATCACTAGTCAGTCTACTCAGCCTGATGAGCTGTCCCTTTATCACATTTGTTTTAACTCTGCTTATTGCAAATGTTTCCTTTCTATACATTTTAGTCGGAAAACACTCATTTGTCTTCTCCGAAACTGTAGTTAAATCCAAAAAAAAAGTTTCTCCTAGCTGTCCTACGGTGAAAGATAAAAAGTCTGTACTCAGACTTAAATAATTCAAAACCTGTTTGAACTCATCTGATGTACCACCCCATATGTTTTAGAAAATATTTATTTTACATTTGATAAGAGGTATATCAAACCAAAGAAAGGAGTAGCAAAGGGTGCTAAGGAAGCACCAGTATTTGATAATTTAGTAATAGCATGATGTGAACAGGAATAAAGACTTTAAATATTTTTAAATCCTTTTTGATACAGTTCATTTCTACAAACTCTTCATAGATGATTCAGTATTCATATAGGGTGGTACATCAGATGGAAAATCATTTTGGATAATAAAGATTTATCCAAAAACATTGCGAGAAAGACTATTTTTACATATAAGAAGGACAACAACATTAAGACAAAACTAGAAAGATAATAGCTAAAAGAATGTAGAAGGTGATGCCAAAATTGATAAATATAGATCAATGTGGTTTTGTGGAGGGGAGGCAAACATTTGACAAAAGTAATAGAACAATGATGATCCAAAGGGAAGCATAATGTAAGAAATAATACTGTTGATGGGTACTGATGCAGAGAAAGCATTTGACAGAATAAGATGGGATTGTATGTGCAGAGCAATAGAAGGGAAAGATAGCAAGAGTCAAGAGTGATTTATTTTATTATTTATTCCAGTTTGATGACCGGGGAGGTCCACTGGGCTCTGGGAGCCCATTTTCAGTGGAGGCCCGGGGAGAAAATCTCCACAAATACATAGTTTAGTTACATGTGTACTTGCAAAGACACTTTGGAATACAAACAACAGTTAGCATTCAGAAAGAGAACAGACAATTACATTTACAAATTTCATTTAGGCGAGAGAGACAGGCAAGTAGCCTGGTGGCTGGATTTTGCAGTTCAGTTAAGAATACAATCTATATATGTGAGAGAGGTTAGTTAGGTGAGAAGGTTAGCCAGGAGTAAAAGCGGAGGAGAGCTTGAGAGGTTTGGGGTGAAGAGTACAGTTGCACTTCCTATGTAGATAAAGGTGGAATGAAGAACAGTTTTAAAGATTTTGAGGTTGTCACAGGACCTTAGTGAGGAGGGAAGAGCATTCCCATTTTTAGCTAAGGAGAAGGATAGGAGAAGCTGACCAGCTGGATTGTTGGGTTTTTGGATGGAGATAAGGTTTTGCTGGGAAGATCTGAGGGTTCTATGGGGGGTATATGGTTGTAGAATATTGGATAGTGCAGGGCACTTAGTAGGTTGGAACAGTAATTTGTGGGCTCTGGTGAGTTGGAGAAAGTTAAGTTGGTTGGGGAGCTCAAGCAATTTAATGAGTGAAAGGAGGTACAATGATGAGAGGTCGATTTAGATTTCGTAGCAAATCTGGATATTTTGTTGTAACATGCTTCTAGTTTAGAAGAGAGTGTGGAGGATAAATTGGTAAGCAGGGGGGTGCCATACAGTAATGAGGGAAGGAGGTAGAATGTGGCGAGTGTTAGTCTGGTGGCAGGAGAGAAGAAGTGGATGTTTCTATAGAGAAAGCTGAGTTTTATGTGGGTTTTTTTAATGTTTAGTTGGATGTGGGTGTTAAATTTTAGGTGTTCATCAATGGTGACACCAAGAAGTTTGACAGAGGGAACGACTTCTATCAAGGAGTTGTTAAGGCTGGTAATTTGAAATGAATTCTTATTGATAGGGGAGGATTTTGAAGGGGAGAATAGAAGGATTTTAGTTTTGGTGGCATTTAGGGAGAGGTGATTTTGGAGCATCCAGTTTTCTGTGGTAGAGAAGGCAGTTTGTGTCAGAGTTTGGAGATCTGTTAGGTTAGAGGCGCAGCAGATCAAGGAAGAATCATCAGCATATTGCACGATTTTGGTATTAGATATGGCTTTGTGAAAGTCATTAATAAAGATGTTGAATAGTACTGGGCCAAGTATGGAACCTTGGGGTACCCCAATTGGGGTAGGAAGGAATGTGGAAGTGCCCTGGCCCCATTTTACAGCTTGGGACCTGTCTGAAAGATAACTGGAAAACCATGAAAGAGTTTTGTGGGAGAAATTGAGATTAGACAATGATGTAGTAGGTGAGTATGGGAGATGGTATGGGAGATGGCTTTAGATAAGTCCAGCAGGACTGATGAAACTATTTTACCAGAGTCATGAGCTAGATTGACAGAATGTAAGAAAGAGAGGAGGGCGGAGTTAGTACTGTATCCTAGGCGGAAGCTGTGTTGGGTGGGAGAGAATAGCTGGTGGTTGGTAAGGAATGGCAAAAGCTGAAGGTGGATGCATTTTTCAAGAAGTTTGGAGATTGAGGAGAGGATGGCTATGGGACGGAAATTAGAGATGTTTCAGTTTTTGCCACCCTTGTGAAGTGGGAGAATATATGCAGTGCGCCATAGTTTGGGTACATAGGATTCAAGTAGGGATCTATTGATCAGTATGCTGATAGGGAGAGCAATGCCCTCAGAGCTATTTTTAAGAAGGAGGAAGGAATGTTATCGGGGGCGTTGGAGCAAGGTTTTAGTTTAGAGAGTAGTTTCTTTATTAGGTAGGTGGAGATGGGTTTGAGTTCGAAAGTAGGAGGGGGAGAGGATGAAGAGGAAGATTGGGCGGAGTGAGGTAGAGGGTTATTGGTGGAAAATGTCTTGGTTAGCTCGGCAATACAAGTGGTAAAGAAGGTGTTGAATAGTGAGGTAATTTCAAAGTTGGATTTGTTGCTGTCAGGACAAGGGTTGTTTTTGGTACCTGGCCTAAGGAGTGAATTAATTGAGTTCCAAAAATGCTTGGGGTTTTTTGTATGATTTGTTTGTAATTTGATGTAGTAAGACCTTTTATCTTTAAGAAGTTGTTTTTTGGCTAGGTTTCTCAGCTGTTTATATTTTAGTAAGATTTCTGGCTGTTTATGTTGGTGGTATATTTTCCAGGTTTTATCTCTTTGTAGCATGATCTTTTTGGTATCTTTGGTAAGCCATGGGGTGGTTTTCATTCTTACTCTTTTTGTTCTTATTGGAGCAAGGGAGTTAAGGACCATTAAGAATGTTTTGTTGAAAAAGTCAACGTCTAATGGAAGAGTTTTTAGGGGGTTCCAGTTAGTTTGTTTAAGGGACTCAGTAAAGGTAGTAAGATTAAAGTTAGAAAGGTTGTGAGTATGAATGAACTGGTGGGAGTGTGGGGAAGTGAGGGTAGTTTGATGGGTGAAGGCTGGGAGGTGGTCTCCTAATGGGTCAGGAATGACACCTGATTGTATCTGATTGTATAAGTTTATTTGGATGAGATACCAGGATCCAGTCTAGTATGGAGCCAGGTGGGTTGGTTTTGTTTGGCCTAGTAAAGGAGTTAGTAAGTTGAGTGTAGGTGTATACATTGATTGCAATGGTAGAATTGGGGTTATTGATTTTGTTCCAGTCTATATTTACATATCCCAATATGTAGGTTTCTAGCTTAATGGCCCAGAAGAGGATGTCTTCCAGGGTATTAGTGTTGTTGTCAGAAGGGATATACAGAGAAAAGAAGCAGATGTTTTTAAGGTTGTTTATTTTTAGGAGGCCAATTACAAGTTCAGCATTGTTAAAAGAAGGGATGGGATTAGGATATGGAATGATGGTTAATTGGTTGGAGTAGATTAATGCTATACCACCACCTCTCCTAGTTAGGTGGTCAGAACGAAGACATTGAAATCCAGGGGGAAGGAATTCGGAGTCAGTTATAAGAGGCTTTAGCCAGGTTTCAGAGATGGCTACAATGTTTGGTGAGTTGTGGTTGAGCCAGGCATGGAAGTGGGTTAATTTATTTTTGAGGCTTTAGGCAGTGATGGTGAGGAATTTGAGGTATTTACTGGTGGATTTATTATTGGTGTTAGGGAGGTTTGTTGGTGAGAAGTTAGGTCCAGGTTTAGGATGAATGTCATCGGATAAGCAAAGGTAATTGAGAAAAGGAGTATTTTTGCTTTGTACTTAGATAGAAGTGCCTGTTAGAAAGTGGGTTTAGGTTTGTAGTATTTTGTAGTGATTGGGAAAAGTTTTACTTTTAAGAGGAGGAAAGGGTGAGAATAGGGTTGAATAGGGGAGATGGGAAGGAAGTGGTGGTGGGAGTAGATGGAAGTTGGTAAAGGAGGTGGCATGGTATAGAGGTAGTGGAAGAAGAACAAGGAAAGACCATGTAGGGATTATAAACAGAAATAACATGAAGTAATCTGATGCCCTATGGTTAATGTTCTTAAAATAGTCACAATTTACTGACCATTAGTGAATCTAATGTTAAATGCTGATCCCAATTAGGTCGCAATATGTGGGAAAAGAGAAACAGGGTCTTATTTTATTTCTATCAATGCCTAATAATTGGAGTTCTTATCAAGTTGAGTGCTGAAGCTACATTAAGCATGGAGAAGTGGACATTACTCAGTTCTCATCAGCAAGGCTGACCCCACAGGAAATATTAAAGCAGGCTTTGGTTTAGTTTTAGCAACGCCTATGGGATGGCATTCTTTGAAAGTGCGAGTGCTGAAAGTGAATGTTAAGCACAGAGATAAGACAGCCTCTCAGCGCTCACTGCTGACCTCACAGTTACTAGAAATGAATGGGAAACATAGGCTGCAGTTTGATTTTATCAACGCCTGTTGGATGGCATTCTTTAGTGAGGCGAGTGTTGAACTGCGTTAAGGGCAGAGATGTGTGAGTCCTGCAGCACTCACCAAACAGTTTGTCCCTAAGAGGCACTAGATAGCAAATGGTTGGTTAGGGAAAACGTCGCTGTTAATGCACCAAGTAGAATTTAAACCCAGAGCTAGAGCGAGATTGAGCAGACCCACAAACAGTCATTTGTCACAGTACGATATTACAAAGGCTTAAAAGCACTTTACAACACTTTTAGACACAAACAATATTACAAAGGCTTAAAAGCACTCTACAACACTTTTTAAACAAAAACGATATTACAAAGGCTTATAAGCACTCTACAACACTTTTAAACACATGCAGCAGACGTAAGCTCTTTCTAAAACATACACAACAGCATAGCTGTAGCAGTAGTAGTAATACATAGGACTGTTCTTGCAGCAAATATTGTACACCATTACATTGTTCAGAAACTTACCGGGGGGGGCGAGTCAAGCAGCACTACTGTGTAACTGGCTCAGGGTAACGAACGTAGTGGTCACTCCTAACTAGGATGTTTGAAAATGGCGCCAATAGATTGTGGCGTCTAGAAGTAAACTCAGGGGAGGGGATATGCTGAGGGGGATGGGATAACAACAGAGGGGTGAGATGAGACTAGAAAGGGGTGAAGTGAGGGGGGTGGGAGGAGAGCCACAGGGCAAGAGAAACCAGCTGAGAAAGTTATCAGCCACAGCAGTTCAAGGTAGAGGTAAGTGTTGAACAACGAAAGACTGTAGGGAAAGATAGAATCACAGTTTATAAAAATATAAGGGGTGCTTTGCTCCTAGTTAGTTTACTGTAGGATGAGGGTGGTTATTAACAGGTTTTTATAGAGTGTGGAGTGGGATTTGGTAAAGTCCGTTAGTATACAAGCATGTAGAGATACTGTTGGGCAGAAAGGGAGTTGATGTTATACAGGCTTTATGCTGGTAGGTGCTGCCACCTACTGGGCAATAGGAAGAATAGCAGGCAGAAAAAAAATAGACACGTTTGGTATAGATTATACTAGCTAGTGTTCAGAGACTAGAAATCAAGTAATACAGGGGGAGGGTGTGTTTAGTGGTCTGTGGTAGGCTGCTGATACGCACTCACGGAAGGGTAGGCTTAATAAAAATAGATGTAGACTTAGGAAGCTAAATCTAGTGTAGGCTACATACATTCAGAATTAGTAATGGGAGTCCTTACAAAAAGTCTTTTCTTATTTGGCCCAGGCTAACCAGCAGAAATATCCAGGGTTGAAATGTCAGAGGTTTTGCAGGAGGACGTCCTTATATTCTAGAGGCTGGGAGGGACCTTCAGGAGTGGAGTAATTCACAGTTAGTAATGGGAGTCCTCACAAAAAGTCTTTCCTTATTTGGCCCAGGCTAACCAGCAGAAATATCCAGGGTTGAAACGTCAAGAGGTTTTGCAGGAGGATGTCCTTATATTCTAGAGGCTGGAAGGGACCTTTAGGAGTGATAAGTTCATCCTTCCAATCAGAACAAGGTGGTTTGGGATTACCTGATTTGAAGTGGTACTTCAGAATTACACAGTTAAGGTTTCTATACAAAGCACAAGCAGAAAGGTATAACTGAAAGTAGAAAGGGATGATGATGAAACAGGGGGAAGCTAAGAAACAAGGAGAGACTAGGATTTTGGGTGTAGTTCCTTAAGGAGAATAACCACCATACAGAACATTATACTCATAAAAGTAGCTAAGTCAACATGGGAATGGATAATGGAGATTCTGCTCTGCCTATAGGGATGACTGCAATTAGGGATAAAGACAACAGGCAAGAGCGGCTGAAATTTGCTGGAGAAAACTGGCAAAGGAACCAAGATATTTGGAACAGATAATTAGAGAGGGAAAGTAATAAATTAGGAAGAGACCTACATTTTATTTGGACTGCAGGCTAGAGATTGTTTTCCCTATCGAAAACTGCTCTCAGAGTATAGGCCTATAAGAATCAATCAGAGGAGGTTAAAAGGCATTGGGAACAGAGACTGTATAAGCAATTCACAAAGAATCAATTGGGGATACATACAGGACTCCCAAATATGCAACAAAGTCTAGAAGATTTGGGACCTTTGCTTGGAAGTGTTTACATAAGTATTTCTATACCCCAAGTAGACTCTAACAATTTTTTTCTCAGGCAGACAGCAAATGTTGGAGGTGTGATGGGGAAGAAAGAGATAATTGGAAACATGTTTTTTGGGAGTGTAATGAATTGGCAGACTTTAAAATACCCTGCAGACTACTCTATCAGAAATACTGGGTGAGCAAATTGGTATAACTATGGAAATCATTTTTTGAGCTATGACATAGAACTGGAATTGCCTAAACATATTAAGGTCTTGTTGAGGCTAATTGTGGTGGCTGCCAAAAAAGCAATTACTAGAAAATGGAAGTCAAAGTCTAAGCCAACTGTACAAGAAGTAGTAAACACAGTAACAGAGATAAAACAATTGAAAATGGGATCCTTAGAAAAGGGTAGGTGCAAATTACATACAAAAATGGAATTGTGGGAGCAATACATGCAGAATAATGTTTTGAAGGAGAAACAATGTTTAAAAGAAGGCATGAATTGAATGAGCTATGTAATGTTTGACAATGACTCGCTGTATGTGATGTATAATGTTTGCAACTAAAAATATGTCAGTAAGGTTTGTTTTCATTTATATAAATGTTTGACTGCCTATGTCATAAGTGATAATTTAATAAAGGTGTTTCTTGTATTTTTGTTTTTTTAAAAGATGATTAGTTCTCAAAGAAACCCTGTCTCTGTGGAAAACGAGTTAGGGTTGACGCAACATAAGAGCTTGCAATGCAGATACTCTTCTTGCAGAGGTCAGAGCAATCAGTAAAACTGTTTTACATGTTGAGAACCTCAAGTCATCCAGGTTAGTTCAAAAACAGAGCAAGTGCTAGCTTTTCTAACACAAAATTAAGATCCCAAGGAGGGGCCTATGATTATCTTGGAGGCCTCTTATGCAAGACCCCTTTCAAAAACATTTTGATGTGAGAATGCATTGAAAGAGAAGGATACATGGGCAGGCCTATTGAAATGGTCAATAAATAAACCTTGATAGAGAAATAAGACATTTCACAGAATAGTAACTCACAAATATAATAAAACCAGTGAACAACTTGCCCTGAATGGCTGTTGGATATGTTGATGGCCCCAACTAGAAAACTTTTATCATTTACTAATATATAGTTTTCTAGTAGCAGGCTTTCTTGCGTCCATTAGTACCTTCTGCACATCCTCAGTAAACATGTGCTTAAAGGGAATTAAGACCGTTTCAACCAGGCAGTCAACTGAAGTTGACTCGGGTGGTGGTGTATCAAACACCCCTGATGTTATATGAGTAGATCCAGTCTTTGAGGAAGCTTGCGGTAATTGTCCCTGGCCATTTCCAAAAGAAGGGATAAAGAATAGTTGTGTAAAATCTTACCATAAAGATAGATGTCCTTCTCTTCTCTGTTGCAGTATTCATAACATGAAGGAGTTCCCCACCATAGGCGACCCAACATTGGCCAATATACAAAAGTCTTCACTGCTATAGGTGTGTGGTACATTGCAGGTAGGCTGCAATTGGACATCAGCCATAAAAATGATGTATGCTGGCACCATCCTCAGAACTGACTGCCCCAGGAGGAATGTCAGACTATGGAAATAGGATAATACTCATCCAAGAAGATGGATGGCACAGTGGTGCAGTGATTAATGTTGTCGCCTCACAGCAAGAGGTTCGCCAGTTTGATTCTCGGCTGGAGTGCCTTCTGTGCAGAGTCTGTATGTCCACCCTGCATTCACATGGGTTTCCTCCCATCTTCCAAAGACATGTCTGGAACATTTCTCCTCAGGCCTCTGCTGAAAATAGGCTCTGTCCTAGTTGGATTTTCCCAGTCAACAAATGTTAAATCAATAATAAAATAAGGGGGAAGGAGGGACGGATAGGAATACTGCAACAGAGAAGAGAAGGACATAGTACAGTTGTGTACACTTACCATAAATTAGATGTTTGAGTGTATTCACTTTTGCAGTCATCACCTGTGAGTTATCCCTGCTGTGGTAGCCCTCGGCCGGCCCGAATACCAGAGTCAATGTTTTTGTGCACCAGCTGCCATTGCCTGTAGTCTGACATCAGGTCATCAATGCTATAAAGCAAGGCAGCCGACATCATTACATCAGTTTTTCTTTAGGGGAAGATGTTAAATGGGGATGGAGGGAGGGAAACCAAGACTGCAACAGTGAATACACTCAAACATCTATATTTATGGTAAGTGTACACAACTGTACTATGTTCTTCATGTTTCACTTTTGCAGTCATTACCTGTGGGAGGATTCCCAAAGCTGAGGAAAAGGGTGGAAGGATAGGTTGAGTCCTAGGTATAGGTCAGGAGGCCCTGCAGAACTGCAGAGGCACACCCTGCCTTGACATAGAAAAGTGAGTAGGTGGTAATGCTTTGTAAAGGTATGGACAGAGGTCCAGGTGGCAGCTTCCAAGATGACCCTGGTAAGTACTCCTCTGAGGAAGGCAGTGGAAGTGGAGGTTGCCCTAGTGGAGTGGGTACGGATAGACTTAGGGATGGGTTTCCCATGCAGTCTGTAGCAAAAATGGATACAGTGTGAAATCTATTTGGAAATGGTTTGTTTGGAGATGGGCTTCTCCTCTGCCCCTGGGGCAAAGCTTACAAGAAGCTGGTCTGTTTTTCTGAATGGCTTAGTACAGTCCAGATAGTATCTGACTTGTCTGTGCATGTCTAGTGAGTGTAGAATTCTTTCCCCTTGTTTTGAGGGTTGGGAAAGAAGGTGGGAAGGTGTATGGCCTGGTTAAGGGTCACATCAGATACCACCTTGGGCATAAAGGAGGGTTGAGTCCTAAGGGAGACTCTGTCTGCATGGAAAATTATGAAGGGCTTGAAAGTCATGAGAGCTTGAAGTTCTGATACCCTTCTGGCTGAGGTGATAGCTAGCAGGAAGGCAGTCTTCCGAGAGAGGTATTTCAATTTTGTTGAAGCTGCAGGTTCAAAAGGAGGTAAGGTTAGTTTTTTAACACATTATTCAGGTGCCAAGATGACATCGGAGGCCTTCTGGGAGGCCTGATATTAGAAGCCCCTCTGTGGAATTGCTTAATCAAAGGATGAGAGAAGAGGTGGGTCTAAATCATAATGGGCAGAGATGGCCGAGGCATGGATTTTAATAGAGGAGAAAGAGAGGCCACTATTGAGCAGCTCTGCTAGGTAATCCAGGATGAGAGGGATGGAAGGTTGGGAGGTACTGCCCCCTTTTGATTGTTTCCAGGAGCAGAATCTTTTCCATTTTCCTGCATATGATTTTCTTGTGCTTGGCCTTCTGGCCTCTGTGATGACATCCAGGACCTGTTTGCTTAACAGGGACTCCTTGTTAGTTTTTAGTGTATAAGCCATGCTGAGAGTTTGTGAGTCTGTAGGTTTGGGTGCAGTTCATTCCCCCTCTCCTGAGTCAAGAGGTCTAACATCAGGGGAAGCAGCTTTGAGCACTGTAAGGTCAAACTGCTTAATAAGGGGTACCAATGCTGTCTGGGCCAATCTGGAGCAATGAGGATGGCCTTTGGTCTCTCCTCTCTTATTTTGATCAGAACATTGGGAATAAGGGGCAGAAGAAGGTATGCATACACAAAGAGGGAACTACAGGGGAAGGTCAAGGTATCCACCTTCCATGCCAGGAGGTGATACTCCCTGGTACGGAACTTGTGCAGCTGGTGGTTGAGGTGCAAGGCAAAGAGGTCCACTTCTGGGATGCCCCACTCCTGGGTGATTTGTAGAAAGATTTCTCTGTGGAGCTGCCATTAGTGGGGGTCCACCAGTGTGTTGTTGATCCCTGGTAAGTACTGGGCAATTAGGTGTAGCCGCATGGAGGTAGCTGTAAGCCAGAGACTCATGGCTAACCTGCACAGAGAGTAAGATTGGGTGCCCCCCCGCTTGTTGATGTACCACATTACTGTGGTGTTGTCTGTTTTTATAAGGAGGACCCCTGGCCTGAGAAGGGGTTGGAAGGAAGTCAGAGCCTTTTACACTGCCATCATTTCTTTCTGGTTGATGTGCAAGTAAAGTTGTTGAGCATCCAAAGCCCTTGGGTACACCTGCTTGCTAGGTGAGTGCCCCAAGCAATGTCTGAGGTGTCGGTGGTGATGGTCTGGCCAGAAGGGCGAAGGATGAAGGGAAGACCCATGTTCATGGCACAGGCCTCTGCCCACCAGAGAAATTTGACCCTTATACAAGGGATCAGAGGGAGAGTGGTCTCTAGGGACTGAGAGTGCTGACACCAAAGCTTCTTTAAGTACCACTGAAGTTTTCTCATGTGAAGCCGGGCGAGAAGGATAAGAAGGATGCAAGATGTCATATATTCCAGGGCCTGCAGGGACTTCTTCGCAGTGACGTGACTTCCAGAAGCCAACTGGGTGAAGTAGAGGGGCAGGAAGCTCTGCTTTACTGGGGATAGGAAGGTCATTTGGTTTGCATGTCTAGCACAGCTCCCAGGAAAACAATTTTTCTGGTGGGGTTTTGCTTTGATTTTTTTTCTTGTTGATAGTGAACCCTAGGGAAGTTAGGAGTGATTTGACAAAGAGAAGGTCCTGCAGCAACTTTTCTTTACACTCTGACTGAAAGAGGCAGTCATCCAGGTAAGGGTAAAGCTGTATATTTCTCTGTCTGCAGAATGCTATGGCCAGGGCCAAGCATTTGGTGAATACTCTGGGAGCAGTAGATAAGCCAAAGGGCAGTGCAGAGAACTGGAAGTGTTGATAGCCTGCTCTGAAGCACAATAATTTTCTGCACGACTCCTTGATAGGGATGTGGAGGTAGGCATCTTTTAGGTCTAGTGTCACAAGCCAGGCATTTTGTGTGAGCATAGGCAGGAGCTGCTGCAAGGTTAACATTTTGAATCTGGGGACCACCAAGGAGGTGTTCAGTTTAGATAGGTCCAGGATGGGGTGCCAAGTGCCCTCTTTTCAGGAAACAAGGAATAGTCTGGAGTAAAAATCTTTTCCTGTTTGATCTGGAGGGACAGATTCTACTGCCCCCTGGGATATTAGAGTTTGGACCTGTTTCAATGCCTCTACCCACGAGTTTGGGGGGAGGTCTGGGTACCCTCTTGGAATAGGGAGTTCACTGAAGGAGAATTTGTTTCCTTGGGAAATGATTTTTAAGACCCACTGGTCGTTGGTTATAGAGACCCAATTGTCTTTGAAGAGGGTGAGAATTCCTCCTAGTTTTTGATGAGTGAAAGGAGGGCAGAGGGGGGGAGGGAGAGTCATTGTGAGTGCTTGCCATAGACGCTTGGCTTAGAACTCCCTACCTTAGAGATGGAAGTGGTCCACTGTTTGCTTCTTTGCTGGCCCTGGGATAGGGGCCTGGATGGCCTATCCCTGCGGGGCTTACCTTGGCCCTGTCTGCTAGGTGCAAGAAAGGCCCAGTGCTTAGAGGGAAAGTTCCTGTTGAATCTGGGAGGTTGAACTTGAAAGAAATATTTTACTGTTTGCATAGATTTTGCTTTGTCTTCCATCTTTTTAAGCACCTCTTCTGCTTTTTCCCTAAACAGGCATTCCTTATCTAGGGGTGCATCAATAAGTTTAGACTTGACATGTTCAGGGAGAGGTAGTTCCTTCAGCCATGCAGGTCTTCTAATAACAGATCCTGGCACTGATGGCCTGCTAGAGGCTTGTAGGGCATCATATCCACACTGTAACGAGTGTTTGGTCACTTGACAAGCAGAGTGTAGTAATTCTGCCAGCTCTTTTGAGTTGGCACCATCAGGAGAGGTAGCAATCTTCTATTTTAATTGCTCCAAAGTGTGTTATTTTAACATATGGAACTGACAACTGAGTGCTCTGATAGCTAAGGTGGCAGAGGTGTATACTTTCTCACCCTATCTGTCCGAGCTCTGGAGTCTTTGTCAGAAAGGAGAAGATTCTTGGCAGAACTAGTCTTAGCTCCTTTGGGTCCCTGTGTAATGACCTCAGGGTCTGCAGTAGGATTCCTGTGCATGTATTTGTGAGAATCCGGTACTCTGTAGTATCTGTCAGGTTTAGTTGGAGCAGGAGGCAGGGCATCAGGGGCTAAGTTGGATTCATAGAAAACATCCACCACTTCCAACACAGGTGGGATGGCCAGGGGTCTGTGCTGGGGCAGGTCCAGAAACTCTCTAAGCCATTTCTTTGACTGTGGGAAGTCTTGAGATTCCCACTGAAAATGTTCCCTGAGGGAGTGAAGGGTTTCTCTGAAGAAGAGGTCCTCTTGAGGGGAAGCAGAAGGGATGGATTCTCTGCATCTGAATCCTCATAAACAGTTAAGGGATGTTGTTCCTCTTCAAAAGCAAAAAATCAGATTCCTCAGACTCTTGGTCTGTCATAATTTCTGGAGAAGGATGCCTTTTACTTTTTGAAGTGAGGCCCTGAGTACCTCGGATAAGGGAGATGAGATCCTCCACCATTATAAGCATTTCAGCTTGGGGTGGGGGAGCAGTAGCAAGATGGTGGCTAGAAGTAGATTTCCTAGGAGTGGCCTGGCTTCTAGGCCTGAGAGAATCCATCAGTCTCTGAAAAGCGGTAGTCGGATGTGAAGACGTCGTTTTTTTGTCTAGAATCGGTAGTGCGAAAGGCCTCCTCGGAAGCCAGTACCTGCGTCACAGCTCCAGACCCAACCGAGGCAGAGACAGCCAAAGGCTCGGAAAACAAAGTGGATTTCTGCAGCATACCGGACTCCAAAAGGGTCTCAGCAGAGGCCTGCATAGAAAGCGAGTTGGGCACAGGGGCTGCTAAAGCACCTCATTGAATTCTGGAGAACTGACGACTTGCTTAGTGGTAGCATCGTCAGAAGGCTTAGCCTTGTGTGGCCTGTCTCTATCTTTATCTCTACATTTTTTTGGAATGTCGACACATTGTTGGATGATGAACATCACATCAGAATTCGAAGACGGAATACGAAAATAACTGTCTACAAAAAGAGCTCTACAGTGAATGGTTCTCGCATTAAAGAGGGCACAGAACCAGCAACGAGGGACGTTGTGGTCTGGGCCTAAACAAGTGATGCAGTAAGAATGAAAGTCTCGGTGTGGAATCTGCTTTCCACAGGCGAGACAATTGTTAACCTTTTAGGACATCGGTCAGACCAAGAAAAAAGGGTCCCCAATGGGGTACTTTGCTACTTTGCTTTAGACATTTTCTGCTGAAATTCAACTTCTGGTAGTGACCAACCAGCACTGATGTGAACTGCTTCTACTACGGGATCCACGGCAAGCAAGACTGATGTAATGACGTCAGCTGCCTTGCTTTATAGCACTGATGATCTGATGTCAGACTACAGGTGATGGCAGCCGGTGCAGAAAAACACTGACTCTGGTATTCGGGCCGGCTGAGGGCTACCACAGCAAGGATAATGCACAGGTGATGACTGCAACAGTGAAACACAGAATATCTATCATTATTGTAAGATTTTACACAACTATTCTATGTTCTTCTATTCATCTGCTGCAGTATTCATAAAGTACAGTTGTGTACACTTACCATAAATGTATATGTTCGAGTGTATTCACTGTTGCAGTCATTACATTTGGGTTATCTGCTTTGCAGTAGCCCCCAGTCGGCCTGATTAACAAAGTCTTCGGTCCTGCATCAGTTGCTGTCCCTTCTTCCATGACGTAAGGTCGTCAGGGGTATAAAACATGCCATTGACGCCATTACATCAGTTTTTCTTGCCTCAGATGTCAGGTGCCCCCCTAATGGGAAGCAATTAAATCCATAAATACGGGGATATACCTCCAACATAAAAGCAAATACACCAAAAAGCTTTTAGAGCATAGTAAGTGAGAGTAGAGTTATAGCCAAATGAAGAAAAGGGGGGTGGAGGGAGGGTAACCAGGACTGCAACAATGAATACACTCGAACATCTACATTTATGGTAAGTGTACACAACTGTACTATATTCTTCATGTTTCACTATTGCAGTCATTACATTTGGGTAGATTCCCAAAGCTAAGGTTGGGAGGAGGAATTTAAATGGAATTAGGACCAGTTATAAGGCCCTGCAAGACTGAAGTGGCAAAACCAGCCCTGGATTTAGAGAAAATTGGCAAATGGTAATGCTTGGTGAAAGTATGTACAGAACTCCATGTAGCAGCTTCTAAGATGTCCCTAGTAGGGACTCCCCTGAGAAAGGATGTAGAGGTAGATGCAGCCCTGGTTGAATGGGGTCTGAGCCCTGTGGGATAGGTTTTCCATGTTGCTTATAGCATAAATGAATGCAGTGGCCTATCCATTTTGAAATGGTTTGTTTTGTAATAGCTTTCCCCTCTGTCCCTGCAGCAAATACCACCAGCAGTTGTTCAGATTTCCTTTGAGGTTTAGTCCTGTACAAGTAGAATCTAAGCTGTCTGTGCACATTTAAAGAGTGCAGTATCCGTTCCCCTTTGTTCTGTGGGTTAGGAAAAAAGGTAGGCAAATGAATGGACTGATTAAGAGCCACACTGGATACCACCTTGGGCAAGAAGGAGGGACTGGTTCTGAGGGACACCCTGTCCACATGAAAGATGATGAAAGGTTCCACTGCCATAAGGGCCTGTAATTCAGATACCCTTCTTGCAGAAGTGATTGCCGAAAGGAAAGCCATTTTCCAGTAAGAAATTTTAAATCTGCAGTAGCAGCTGGCCCGAAGGAAGGAAGAGTGAGTTTCTCCAAGACAAAGTTAAGATCCCAGGTTGGAGTTGGAGCTCTCCTGTGTGGCCTTAGACTTCTGGTACCTCTGAGGAACTGCTTGAGCAGTGGGTGAGAGAAGAGGGGAGGCTCTGTGCTACAATGAGCTGAAATGGCTGAGGCATGAATTTTGATGGAGGAAAACGACAAGCCCCTCTCAGTTAAGTATTGTAGAAACTGAGGCAAATTGGGCAATGCTGCGTTCATTCCTTGAGACTGGTTCCAAGCACAGAATATTTTCCATTTTGCAGCGTAAGGTTTTCTAGTACTAGGCCTCCTTGCCTCTAAAATGATATCCATCACTGATTTACTGAGGCATGGTAAAGGAGAAATTAGGTAATTAGCTAGGATGTTAGGTTCAGGGTTTGAAGCTGAGGGTGCAGAATCATGTTCTCCTGCTGAGACAACAGGGATGGAGTCTGAGGCAGGTGCCATGAAGCCAAGCATGACACACTGCGCAAGAGTGGGTACCAGTGTTGGAGAGGCCAGTCTGGTGCAATTAAAATCGTCCTTGGCTTATCCTGTTTGATCTTTAGTAGTACCTTGGAGAGCAGAGGCAGAGGAGGAAAGGCATAAACTGAAAGATAGAGCATCCACTTTCCAAGCTTGCTTGTGGGGAGTCCTTGTGCAAAATTTGTCCAGTTGATGGTTCTGGGGAGAGGCAAACAGATCTATATGTGGACTCCCCCATTTGCTTGTCAACATGTTGAAAATCCTTGGTTCCAGTTTCCACTCGTGTGGGTCCATGAGGTTTCTGCTTAGTCCGTCTGCCAGTGTATTTAGTTTTCCTGGCAGGAATTGAGCTTGTAGATTCACTTAGTAGCTCAAGGCTGTGTTCCACAATGCCATGGCTAGTCTGCAGAGGGGGTAAGAATGTGTACCCCCCTGCTTGTTTATGTACCGCATGACAGTGGTATTGTCTGCCTTTACCATTAGTGGTCCTGGAAGAATGGGGTCTTTGAAGGCTGTCAGGGCATTCTGTACAGCTAACATTTCCTTTTGATTTATGTGCAGGTGCATTTGATTTGGGCTCCATTTGCCCTGAATGCACTTCCCTAACAGGTGAGCCTCCCATGCATAGTCTGATGCATCTGTTGTTAAGATTTGTTTGGCAGGGGGCAATGTGAATGGTAGTCCCCTGTTTTGGTGGCAGGCCTCTGCCCACCAAAGGAACTCTAGGCGTAGGCAAGGTATGACAGGAATCCTTGCTTCCAGATTCTGTGAATGTTGACACCATAGGCTTTTGAGATACCATTGTAGTTTCCTCATATGCAGCCTTGCATATGGAATTAGAAGAATGCATGAGGCAATGAACCCCAAGGCTTGCAGTATTTACCTTGCAGATAGCTGGGTTTTTGTGGCCACTTGTTTGAATTAAGTTGTCAAATGTATCCGTTTTTCTGGCGTGAGGAAAGACATCTGGGAAGTTGTATTCAAGCATGCTCCCAGGAATATAATTTGTTGACAGGGTACCAAGTGGGATTTCTTTTCATTTATGGTGAACCCCAGACAAGTCAGTACCCTTTGAACAAAGGCCAGATGATTGAAGAGAATGTCCTTGCTTTCTGCCTGAATTAGACAATCATCCAGGTACGGATATATTTGAATATTTCTTTGCCTGCAAAATGCAGTGACTGGAGCTAGGCATTTTCTAAATACCCTGGACGCAGTAAATAAGCCAAAGGGCAGTGCAGAAAACTGACAGTGCATGCAGCCTGCTTTGAAGTGTAGGTATCTTCTGCAAGACTCCCTGATAGGGATGTGCAGGTATGCTTCTTTTAAGTACTGTGTTGCCAACCATGCATTCTCACCTAGCATAGGAAGCAGCTGGTGATGAGTCAGCACTTTGAATTTTGGAATCACCAGAAAGGTGTTTAGAATGGAAAGTTCCAGGATAGGATGCCATGTATTGCCTTTTCTGGGTACCAGGAAAAGTCTCAAATAGAAACCTTGTCCCTTTTCCTCTTCTGGTACCAACTGAATAGCCCCCATGTTTAAGAGAGACAGTACCTGATTTTGGGCCTCTGCCCACTGATTTGGGGGTAGATCTGGCCACCCGCTTGGTGCCAGTAATGTGTGGAAATTAAATCTGTATCCTTGGGACACTATATTTAGAACCCATTTGTCCTGGGTAACGAGTTCCCAGTTTTTGGGCTGCAGACCAATCTTTCCGCCTAAAGGAGCATTCAGTTGGGAAGTGCTTGGAAGTCTTAAAAGCAAGTCATTGAGACAGTTTTCCATAGGGGGGAGTCTTGCTGCTCCCAGGCTTGGGTGCGGAAACCCCCCACTGCCTAGTCTTGTGTGTCCCTTGGGACTGAAACCTGGAGTTTCTGCTGTGTCTGGGTTTGGCTTGAGAAGACCTGGAAGGGGCTGGAAAGGACCAATTTTTAGAGGGCCAGTGCCTACTAAATCTAGGAGGCTGAACTTGTAAGAAATCTTTAACAGTTTGCATAGATTTAGCTTCATCTTCCATCTTTTTAAGAACTTCCTCGGCCTTGTTGCCAAACAGGCAGTCCTGATTTAAGGGAGCATCCAACAATTTAGCTTTAACATGATCAAGCAAACATTACTCCTTAAGCCAAGCATGCCTTCTGAGCACAGACCCAGTAACAGCAGCCCTGCAAGAGGCCTCTAATGAATCAAATCCACATTGCAAATTATGTTTTCCAACCTGTTCAGCAGAATGCATTAAATCTTGTAATTCTTTATTTTCAGCACAGTCAGGCATTAACATAATTTTCTGTTTAAGCAATCCAATAACATGTTGTTGATACTTTAACATATGAACCTGGCAGTTTAAAGCCCTAATGGCCAAGGTTGCAGAAGTGTCAACTTTCTTACCCCATCTATCCAGCGCCCTGGAGTCTCTATCAGAGGGGGTAGGATTTTTAGCAGTAGAAGCCTTAATGCCCTTGGGTCCCTGTGAAACAGTCTCTGAATCCGCAATAGGATTTTTAAAAAGGAACTTATGAGAATCAGGAACCCTGTAATATCTGTCAGGTTTTCTGGGAGCAGGAGGCAAAGAATCAGGGGCCAAACTAGATTCTGAAAAGGCATCATCAACAATGTCTCGTACAGGAGGTATAGCTAAAGGCCTATGCTGAGGCAGGAGTAAGAAATCTCTAAGCCTCTTTTTAGAATCAGAAAAATCCTGGCTTTCAAAGTCGAAATGCTCCCTTAGAGTATGTAAGGTTTCACCAAAAGAAAAATCCTCTGGAAGAGAAGCCGAGGGAATAGAGTGCTCTGCATCAGAATCCTCATAAGTAGATAAGGGAAAATCCAGATCATCAGAAGAATCAGAAAAATCAGAATCCTGCATCAGAAGATTCATAAACAACTTCAGTCCTAGGTCTCTTAGAAGGGGGGGGGTTGGCTTCCCCTGATTAGAGTTATAAGATCTTCAGCCATTCTTATCATTTGTTTTTTAGGCATAAAGGCCTGAGCATGCGGCCTGGGCATCGGTTTCTTAGGCATGGTTTGAGATTTTGGCCTAAATGAAGAAGGAGGCATCAGTTTAATATGCAAGTCTGTAGGCCTGAATACACCCTCAGAAGCCAGTGCCTGCACAGTGGCTCCGGACCCATCCAAGGTAGAGACATCCGCAGGTTCCACAGTTGAAGCATCTCGCGGCATACCGGACTCCGAATGGGTCTCAGTAGAGGCCTGAGAGTCAGAAGTAGCGGGTATCAGGGGCTGCGAAAGCGCCTCACTGAGTACTGGCGAACCAGCGACTGGCTTAGGAGAAGCATCGGCAGCTTTGGACCTCGGCGGCCTGTCTCTCTCTTTATCTTTGAGTTTTTTCGGAATCCCGGCAGTCGGAAGGCTAACAGACGACATTTCTGGATAATTAAACCAAGAACCAAAATATTTAGAAGTGAAAATATACCGAGGACAGATAGTGCGCTGTTTAAATAAAGCACAAAACCGACAGCAAGACATGTTGTGGTCAGGGCCTAGGCAAGGAATACAGTACGAATTAAAATATTTGTGAGGTATTTGCTTTCCACAAGTAATGCAATTATTAATTTTTACTGACATCGGTAAGGAGCAAGAAAAAGTTTCCCCAAGTTGAAGACTTCGGTTCTGAAACTCGAAAATGAAAATTTCAAGAGTCGGCTGACTGGCACTTGCAAACTGCTTCTGCTTTGGGCACCGTATGGCAAGAAAGACTAATGTAATGGCATCGGTGGCATGTTTTATACCCCGACGACCTGACGTCATGGAAGAAGGGACAGCAACCGACGCAGGACCCAAGACTTTGTTAATCAGGCCAACTGAGGGCTACTGCAAAGCAGATAACCCAAATGTAATGACTGCAACAGTGAAACATGAAGAACATCATGAGGGAGAATACCAAAGCTCATGAAGAAATTGAGGAGGTAGGGGCTGAGCAGCTTTTCAGGAAGCCCTGCAGTATGGGTCTAGCAAATCCTGCTCTAGATTTAGAAATTGCATGCAATATGTAGTGTTTGGTGAAAGTATGGCCTGAGGTCCATGTAGCTACTCCAGAAATTGAGTTAGTGACCAATTCCTTGAAAAGGCCCCAGATGAGGCAACACCCCTGGTGGAATGAGCCCTAACAGTGGAGTGAAGGGTCTCACCATGGTGAGTGTAGCAGAAGGAAATAGTCTTGGAAATCCAGGAGGAAATAGTCTGCTTGGACACAGCCTGCCCCAGTGCCCTGGGGTGCTAAGAAACAAAAAGCTGATCTGACTTTCTTACAACCTTGGTTCCAAATAGAATCTAAGTTGCCTGTGGACATATAAAGTATGGAGTACTCTCTCACTAGTGTTCTTGAGAGAAGAGAAAAAGGTGGTTTAAGTGTATGGACTGATTTAGAGATAGGTCATTGGCTACCTCAGGCATAAATGAGGGGTTTGTGTGCAAGGAGACCCTGCCTTTGTGGAAGACCAGAAAGGGCAGACATACCATAAGGGCCTGTAACTCAGACACTCATATGGCTGAAGTTAAGGTTAGAGTAATACCGTTTTCCAGGAACAGTGTTGAAAACTAGCTGAGGAGGTTGGCTCAAAGGGTGGGAGAGTCAGCTTTTCCAAAACAAAGTTAAGGTCCTGAGGGAACGGAGCAGGTTACCTGGGAGGCCTAATGTGTAGAACGCCTTTAAGAAATTGTTTTGCCTCAAATCTGCTAGCTAAAGGGTGATAGAGGCAGACATGGGTGACATATGAGTTTTTACTGAAAATAAGCCAAACCAGAGATGAGCAATTCACACTAGTAAGTCAATACCAGGGGAGTTTCCACTTCTAATGGATCCTGGTTTCTTTTCAGACACCAAATTGAAAATCTCTTCCATTTTGCTAAGTAAGATTTTCTGGTATTTGGTTTCCTGGCCTCCTGAAGGACTGTTAGCATGTCCTCAGAGAACATGTGTCTAAAAGGGATTAACAGTGTAAAGAAACACATCCCATTTAGAGTATCCATTCATGGGATGGTGTTTGTGACCTGTTCAGGTAATCCACCATACTGTTTTGAGAGGATGGGATGAATACTGCCTGAAGGGTTACCTGGAATTTTACTGCCTGATCCCAAACCTGAAGAGCCAGTCTGCATACTAGATAGGAATTGGTCCTACCCCTTGTTTGTTCACATACCAAAAGACTGTCATATTGTCTGTAAACAGTTTTACAGGTCCTGGTTGGAATAAGGGGTGCAAAGTTTGTATGGCCAACAGCAGTGCCCTCATCTCCCTGACAATAATGTGTCCCTTCAGTTGAGAGGGAGACCAAGTCCCTTGTACTTTCAGGTGCCTGAAGGTTGCTCCCCAGCCTCCGTCTGAGATGTCTGTGCAAATCTATTGATGAGGAGAAGGAGGGTGTAAGGATAGTCCTGAGCTGAGCGACACTCCATCACTGAAGTTCCCTCTTCAGCCATGGGATGAGGGGAATGGAGAATTCTAAGGGGTGCTGGTGTTGCATCCAAACTGATTTTAGATACATTTCCGTCTTCTCATGTGGAGTTTGGCTAAGGGGAGCATGGGAATGGAGGATGCCATGAGGCCCAAGACCCTGAGGAATTCTCTGGCTGTTAGGTGGTAAACCAGAGGAGTGATTTTGAAGTAAGAGGTGAGGTTCAGCACCTTTTGTGGGGAAAGGGAGACCCTCATAAAATCTGTTCGTATCCTGCATCCCAGGAAAATCCTCTGAAGGGGTGAGAACTGATTTTTTTAAGTTTATGGTGAACCCCAGATTTTGCAGAAGATTGATGGCAAAGGCCATGTTTTGATCCAACTCCTCTTTGGAGGGAGATATAAGGAGAAGATCATCCAGACATGGAAAGATGTGTATTCCCTGGAGTCTGCAGTGGGCAATCATGGGAGCAAGGCATTTGGTGAATACTCTGGGTGTGGTAGAAAGCCCAAAGAGCAAGGCACAGAATTGAAAATGCCATGATGATACAGAGAAGTGTAAAAACTTTCTGTAGTTGGGATAGATGGGAATATGCAGATATGCATCTTTGATGGCCAGGGTAATCATGTATGCTTGGGGCAGAATGAGTGGGAAGAGAGTCTGGAGTGTCATCATGTGAAAAGTAGGTGTCTTTAGGAAGATGTTGAAATGGGACAGGTCAAGGATAGGTCTTCAGGGAACTTTCTTCCTGAACACCAGGAACAACCTGGAATAAAACCCTTGCCTATTTGCTTTTTGGGGACACCCTCAATGGTCCCTTGGTTCAGTAATTCTAACAGAACTTTGGGGAAAAAAGACAAGGTGTTCCCTGGGAGGTTGAGAGATGCCCCTGAAGGAGGGTAGTTGATCCCACACCAAGAAGTACCTTTTTTGTAAAAAAAGAAAGGACCTAGGCATCTTGAGTTATGCTTTCCCAGGCTGAGAGTGATAGAGGTAGGCACTGGAAAAGTGGGATTTTGGTGAGAAGGGGAATACAGTCAAAGAGAGGATGTCTTATCTGGAAAGGGCTGCTTGAATGGCGGGGTTACCAGTGGGGCCCTAGGCTGCTGTGATCTCCTGTCACTCTTTTTTTTTTCTGGGTTGCATGTGATTGGGAATGTCTACACACAAATCCAGGCTTTGCAGGATAATTTCTTTGGAATTTGGGAACTGGGGAAACAAAAAAGAAGTTATGTCTTACCATAACGTTCCATCTGTATTGTTGATCCTCGTTCAGTCATTACGTGTGGGTATTGGTTCCGACCTCGGAACCGAGCCAGCCATCTTCCAAGCTCATGTCAGCTACAAACTTTCAATCTAAATTCTTACCCAGAATTCCCCTCTCCCTGTTACCTCAGATTGAGTTTGCAAGTCAAAAGAAGGTAGAGGCTACCTCTGGTCAAAGGACCTAAAAGAACCGGATGGTGAGAGCCACTAGAAGCCACAGGAGAGGGAAGGAGGGAGGGTCATAATGACTGAACGAGGATCAACAATACAGATGGAACATTATGCTAAGACATAACTTCTTTATCTGATATTGTTAATCCTCGTTCATTCCTTACATATGGGACAGAGTCCCCAGCTACCTCTATTCCTGGGAGGCTCTCATGGAAGGACATTCCTGAGCACCATAGAACCAAAAGATGCTCTTCCCCTGAAGGCCAAATCCAATTTGTAATGACTGATGAAGGTATAAGGCATAGCCCAAGTTGCAGCTGCACAGATGTCATGTAAAGAAGCTCTGGCATGGAAGGCAGCAGAAGTTGCCACCGACCTTGTCGAATGAGTCTTTATGGTAGTAGGCAATGGAATATTACGTTGTATATAAACGAAGGTCACAAGGTCTTTCAACCATCTAGCCAATGTGACTTTAGCAACAGCACATCCTAACCTCGGTCCCGAATAGGCCAAAAATAACTGGTCTGATTTACGAGAGGCCTTAGTCCTGTTCAAGTAGAAGTGAATTTGCCTGTGAGTATCTAGGGTATGTAGGCAATACTCTCCTTTGTTTGAATGGGGAAGAAAACTGGCAATTCAATGGTTTGATTAATGGACATTTCAGAGATCACTTTTGGCAGAAATGAAGGATTAGTTCTCAAAGACACTCTATCTCTATGAAAAATCAAGTATGGACTCTTGATGCATAAGGCTTGAAGCTCAGAGATACATCTGGCAGAAGTAATGGTGACCAAAAACAAGGTTTTCCATGACAAATATTTGAGGTCGCAAGAAGAAACTAGTTCGAAAGGTGGCATTGTCAGAACTTGTAGAACTAATGACAGGTCCCATGGTTGAATAGGTTCTCTAAAAGGGGGCTTTAGATTATTCACACCTTTTATGAAGGTCTTGCATAATTTGTGTGACATAAGAGAGGAGTCCTGGACACCCTCATGGAAATTAGATATCGCAGCCAAATGAACTCTAATGGTAGAGGCCGATAGACCCGAATGAAATAGGTCAGCCAGATACTATAGTATTATCGACACCGGTGCTGAGAAGGGATTGTTTTTCTTTCAGCCAACAGGTAAATCTTTTCCACTTGCTTAGATAAGTAATTCTAGTGGAAGACTTATGAGATGCAATAAGAATGTCCCATACTGGTAAAGAAAGATCATTCTGCCTGGCAATCAAGGGAATTGGAGGAGCCAAGATGTGAGCTTCAGGCTGTCCAAGCTGGGATGAATCAGGTTCTGCAGATGTGAGATCAACCCTGGGGTTGGAGAAGCCATGGTTGATCTAGCAGGTGAGGCCAAAGGAAGGGGAACCAAATCTGACAGGGCCAATATGGTGCTATGAGGATCACCGTGCTCTTCAACCAACGGGCTTTCTTCAGAAACTGGGGAATGAGGGGGAGAGGTGGGAATGCATAAAGAAGACCTGAGGGCCAATCGTGGACTAGAGCGTCCCTGGGTGACTGTCCCAGAGGGGGAATCAAGGCGAAGTAGTTGCTGCATTTGTAGTTGGTCGGGGATGCAAAGGATGGCCCCAGAGGTGGAAGACCTCCGCTGCTATCAAGGGATTCAGGGACCACTCGTGAGGTTGTAGAATGCACCTGCTGAGTCTGTCTCCTATCACGTTGGAACTCCTGGGAATGTGCATTGCTAGAAGAAAACGGTTGGTAGCCATTGCCCATCGCCATATCCTCGTGGCCTCTCAACAAAAGCGGTAAGATTTGGTTCCACCCTGTTTGTTGATGTACCAGACCACCGCCATGTTGTCTGATTGTATTGCAATCATCCCAGATGGCAGCAGGGGATGGAATGCCTGCAATGCCAGAAGCACCGCCCTCAGCTCTAGAACATTTATATGCAGTTGGGCCTCCAATTCAGACCAAGTGCCTTGGACTGTCTGTCCCTGACATAGCCCCCCCCCACCCCATCAGGGAGGTATCCGTGGTCACTGTAGCCTTGGGCTGCTGGGGGGAAAAGGGGCTGATGAAGGGTGTAGACCCGAAAGCTTCATTAAAATTGTTTGTTTGTGACTACCGTGTTTTTGGCGACTTTTGGATGAACAGTGACTTAGTGTATCTTCGTGGGGGAAAAGGGGCAAGACCATTGTGACTGGTTGTGGGTCACCCACCAGTTTAAATCCTGTTTGCACCTGTGAGTTACTCAAATCTTGGCTGAAAGAGGATATTGGAAAGGATACCATTGGGTGAGCAGTAGCCATTGTAGAAGCCTCATGTGAAACCTGGCCAGGGGGACAATGGTGATGGAGGCTGCTATGGAACCCAACAGCTGTAGGACAGAGTGAGCTGTGGATTTCTCCCTTGAAAGGATTGGGATCAGTTGTTGCATTATCATTAGAATTCTGTGCTCTGGAATGGATGCTCTGCAATTCTTTGTATCCAAGATGACTCCTATGAATTCTCTGGACTGAGATGGTGTGAGATTGGATTTTTGCCAGTTTATGGTTATGCCTAGCCTTTGTGCAGTGAGGAGAGAGTATGCCAAGGCTTCTTCCAATACATGTCTGGTGGGGGCAGAGATGAGCCAGTCGTCTAGGTATGGAAACACCTGGAATCCTTGTAGTCGCACTTTGTGAACACTCTGGGGGTTGTAAAGAGTCCGAAGGGCAGTACTCAACTGGTAGTGACTGGCTCCCACACGGAAGCGCAGAAATCTTCTTGATGGTCTGTCCACTTTTATGTGGTAGTACGCATCTTGAAGATCTATCGAGCACATCTAATCATCTTTTTCCAAAAGCCGGGAGGATAGACTGTATTGTGACCATCCAGAATTTTTGTACTCTTACAAACTTGTTCAATACACTGAGATCCAAAATTGGTCTCCAGTCCCTGGTTTTCTTTGGCACCAAAAATAGTCTTGAGTAGAATCCGGATCCTATCTGGTCTGGAGGGACTATTTGGATGACTCTTTTTCTTAGCAGCTTTGCTATCTCTAGTGCTGCTTCTTCCCTTTGACTGGGTGGAACATTGGGTAGGTTTTTTGAAGGGGAAAGGACAAAGATCGATGGGGATATGATAACTTCTGGTTATAATCCTTTGTACCCAAGAATTGGTGGTGATGGTTAGCCAGGCAGAAGGGTACAAGGAGAAATGACCCCCAACCACATCCAGAGGAAAGGAGTTGGGCCACTCTTCAGGAGCGTTGGTAGGATTGGCCAGGAAAAAGAGTCCCTGGAACCCTGCTTACACAGGCCCCCTCTGCCCCAAAAGGGGTGTCTTCCTTGTGAGTTTTCCCCTCTGCCCCTCGGCCTGTGTGTCACAGAAAGGACCCTGAGACTTCTTGAACCATATCTTTCCACTCTTTTGGTTTTGGGAGAAAGCACATTGAGGGGAAGAATAATGGACACCTATAGCAGAAAGGGTCTTACCATCCTGTTCACATCTGGTCAGTGTGCTTTTAACTTTGGGTCCAACCAACGAAGAAGCTTCAATGGGAGCATTAAGAAAGGAAGCCTTAACGTTTTCCACGAAATTGCACAAGCACATCCAGGCTTGTCGTCTCAAGACCACACCTGAACCCGTCACTCTAGCTGCTCCTTCTGATGCATGAGATATCAGTCACATGGAGGAGTTAGATATTGACTCAATGGTGGCCAGCTGAGAGGCCACTTTTTCATGGACCTCATCAGACATGGCACCAGCCAAGGTTTCAGAGAGCTCAGAAATTAGATCCCTTTGAAGCCTGGTAAAGTGTGCCATATAATTCAGGGACCTGATAGCAAAGGTCGCTGATGCAAAGGTGCACTTCCCTATCCTGTCTAGGGCCTGGGACTCTTTGTTGGGCAGATGGACAGTCTGGCTTTCTTCTTCTGCCAGATCCTTTTTGGTTGCAGCTGCCACCACCAGAGCATCCACAGGAAGACCTTTGGGCCAATGGGGATCCGTAGCAGGAGGGGACAAAATCTTATCTGGCCTCCGGGGAATAGCCTCGACTGTGTCAGGAGCCTTCCACACACGCTGCACGATGAGACGGACCAGTTCAACGGCAGGTGGAGTAACCCAGGAGGTAGGGGGTGTGAAAAGCCTGCAGGAACACAGACTCCTCAGAGGTCAGATTAGAGGGCTGCCAGTCACCTCTCTGTTTAAGGATTTTGAGGATATCACCAAAGGATACCTCAGAGGGTGACCGAGAGGATCCTTCCCCATCATCAAAGTCTGTGTCTTCAGTGCGGGACTCCTCTGTAGAGTCCATGTGCTTCCTTTTGCATGAACTTTTCTGGTGAACTTCCTCAGAGGGGAAAGCTGGGGAAGACAATGGAATGGGGGTTTCCTGTGGGAATACGTCCTGAGGCCCTTGCGCCATGTGTCTGCTAGGTGTGACTTGTGAACATAGCGGTCCAGAGAAGGGCAGGGAGATAGACAGCACAGTATCACCAGCAGATGCCAGAGCCTTCTCCATCAGTTGGAAGGCTGGTCCACCTGAAGAGGGGTGAGTGTCCAGGACAGGGGTTACCCCTCCCCTAAGTGGCTCAGCCTGCCGACCCGGAGTCCCCGGATGGCTGTGAAACATCAAATTACGCATGTCACAACTATCATCCTGGGTCGTAGCAAAACTCTCCTGCCACGAAGGCAACTGCGGTTCCTTAGTGAGGCCCGCAAAGGGAATTATAGAGAGGGAAGACTGTGCTATATCAAGGGGCTTCAAAGGCAATGGAGGAGGAGAATAAGAAGGCATTGTTGGCAATGGGTGATCACCTCCCAAGGAAGGATAGGTCCTGGGGGGCGGGATACCTCTGGCCAGAAGCATTTGATCCATAAGAAGCAACATGTCATGTTCAGAAAGGCTTCTAGTGGACCTTACAGACACAGCTGAGGGAGAAACAGGTCTATCTACAGAAGAGACAAGCTCGGTGCCCACCTCACCAGTCCGCAATGAGAACAACGGTGCAGAGAGAGACTGGACTACAGGTGTCTGCACAGAGGACATCATTGGTGCCGAGGTCACTGTCTGCACTGACAAAAAGATTGGTGCCGAAGTGGTTGCTGGTACCGAAGCTGGAACAGAAAAAATTGGTGTCAATAACTGAGGCATCGCTTCCGGCTAAGATGTCGGAGCCGATGTGGTTAAGGTCTGCACCGAGTGAACAGTCGGTGCTGATGTAGTAGTACTAGTCTGAACTGAGGAGCCTCTTGGTACCGATACAGTAAAGGCTACAGTGGATGGAGCCGACATCACTGATGGCACCGAAGGCCTTGGTGCCGAAGGTCTAGGCACCGAAAGCGCTGGGACCAACAGAGTGAGCTCTGAAGCAGAAAGCTTAGCCTTCTTGGGTCTTGGTTGGTGGGAGTCCTCAGCCGGGGATGAAGGCAGAGACTTGGCCTTTATAGGATCATCTCATTTTTTCTTATGGGCTATAGGAGGGGTTGAAGCCTCCGACCCAAAAATTGCCTCTGAAAAGGGGGATTTAAGAAGTCCCTTCAGTAACAATTTATTTTTCCTCTCAATCAAAGTTCTGTTGGAAAAGTTCTTACAAATACCACAAGGCGGGTCAACAGATAAGTGAGACACACCCAAGCAATAGACACACAGAGTGTGTTAATCTGATGTGGGTAATTTGTATCCACAATCGGAACACCTTTTAAATCCTGGACTACCTTTTTTATCTGCCATGATAGAAAAGGAGAAAGAAGAAAGGGTATCAGCAATGGTACGAAAGAATACCCGAAGATAATGAAGAAAGGAAGAGTTCACCAATGATGGTAAGGGAGAAAATACCCCGCGGTTAAAAGTGCAGAGTAAAAAGAAGGAAATTCAAGGAAATATAGTCGTTAAATGCGATAAAGTAAGAGACAACAAATTAGAAACTCTTCTGACAGAAAAAGTTATATTAGACTAGTCTGACAACAAACATCTATAGTTAGCTGAAGAGAAGTAGCTTGACATGACCGAATGGCAAAGCGGCAAATTAAATCTGAGGTAACAGGGAGAGGGGAATTCTGGGTGAGAGTTTGTAGCTGACGCGAGCTTAGAAGATGGCCGGCTCGGTTCCGAGGTCGGAACTGATACCCATACATAAGGAATGAACGAGGATTAACAATATCAGATAATATGTTTCAGTTCATGCAGTTCCTTACCCTTTTCCTACAGTGATTTGAAGAGGTTAGCAGCTGCAGGTCCAGATAAAGCATAATTCTCTAAAGAAGCATTCATAAGTTTGTTTTTTATGTCCTCAGGTTAGGGCTGGAGCCTTAGCCAAGAAAATCATCTTATCACTGATCCAGAGGCAGCTGTTCTGGGGGAAGCCTCTGTAGCATCTCATAGCTGCATTTTATGGAGTGATGTGCTACTTGAGAAGAAACACCAAACAATGAAGCAGCCAAAGTTTTATTGTTAGAGTCAGTCAGGCCTGCAATTACCTGTGAAAAGTTGGGACATAAGGAACAATGTGAATTTAGTCATATGTGTTTGGTAATGTATGGCCCTGAATACCAGAGTGGCAGAAGTATATATATTTTGCCTAGTCTATCCAGGAGCCTGATATTATCAGAAGGTAAGAGGGTAGTGAAGGGTAGCAATTTTGATGGCTTATCAGAAGCCACAGAAATTACAGAAGGGTCTTCAGAAGGACATCTGAAGAGGAACTTGCAGTCCTCTGAGACCTTCCAGAAGCAGTCTGGCTTTTTGGGGGGCATGTGGTTGGGAATCGGTGCCTGAGAAGCTGAAGCAAAGGCATTGAGAAAGGCAGCAATACAGGAGGGATAGCCGATGGGCTAGGTGATTCAACCTGTAAGAGGTCATAATATCTTTTTTGTACTTCAGATAAATGGGTGTGCTATCCCATTTAAAGTGGTTTCTCATTTTAGCTAGGGTCTCTCCAAAGGACAGGTCTTCCATTGGTGAGTCTGTGCCATTTAATTCCTCTTCAGGGGAGGCATAACCCAAGGGGGAAGGGATCTGAGAAAAGTAGGCCAGGGATTCATCCCCTGAAGATGCTTCTTCCTCAGATGTATCCTCTTCTCTAGTTCTTTTAAGTGGAGAGATGGCACTGGGTGGGTTGGGGGCTGTAAAGCCTGAAGGAGGCCTAAGTGACACAAGGGCACTGAAAAGGCACTGAGTGAATTGCTGCCAATTGCTAGCAGGTTCTTTTAGAGGAGACAAATTCTTGTTTTTTTTGTTTCTTCTTCACATGCAGGTCTGCTTTATGTAGGGTTGGAGGGCCTGACGTAGGCCTACATTCGATCAGGACAGAATCTACCACTTCTAACCAGGATGTGAAGACTCCCCTTAGGGCCTTCAGTAATCATGAGCTGTGGTTCCCCTCGGACATCCAAAATGGATGCCTGCTTGGCCTCTGAGGGTGTGCTAATGGTCAGATCCAAGGCAGCCTGGACATCAGGTTCGGCTTGCAGATGTGGGCTGGGAACTGGGCATGTCTCCGCACTGTCCTCTGCCTCAAGAGAGATGTCAGTATCCAGGGGCATAACAGAAGGTCCAGACCTTTGCTTTTTGGCCAGCTGCTTCTACGCTGACTCAGCTTTGGGCCCCGGGGATCCCTCCATTGTGCTTTTTACTAACAGCTTTAAGTGAGGATTCACAAGATAGATAGCAATGGAGGATAATCTACTCCTTAAAGTCTTTGGGACAAAAGCCTAACAAATAGAGCAGTTTTTGTGGTCGTGGTGTGGACCTAAGCAGAACAGGTACTGGAGGTGGCTATCCTTGTGTGGAATTTGTCATCCACTTGGCAGTGTGCCACTCTTGGATGGCATGAACCCTAACCAAAGACAGCAGCAAAAGTCGAAATATTTCCCAACGGCCACTTGTCTGAATTAAGAAGAATCACAAACGACTTTGAGTCAGGCAGTACATTGGAATCTGGTGCTCGTATCTGGCACCAGAGAAGTTCTGAGGATGGTGCACATGTACATCACTTTTACTGCCGATGTCCAATCGCAGCCTACATGCAATGTACCACGCACCCTACAGTAGTGAAGACTCTTGTACATGGCTGATGTCAGGTTGCCTACGGAGGAGAAAGTACAGTTGTGTACACTTACCATAAATGTAGATGTTTGAGTGTATTCACTGTTGCAGTCATCACATTTGGGTTATCTGCTTGCAGTAGCCCTCAGTCGGCCTGATTATCAAAGTCTTGGGTCCTGTGTCGGTTGCTGTCTCATCTTCCATGACGTCAGGTAGTCAGGGGTATAAAGCATGCAGCTGATGCCATTACATCAGTTTTTCTTGCCCCAGATGTCAGGTGCCCCCCCTTAATGGGAAGCAATTTTATATATATATATACAAGGTTATACCTCCACCAAAAAGCAAATACACCAAAAATCTTTTAAGTGCAGCAATGGAGAATAGAGGTATAGCCAAAGGAAGTCAGGGGGCTGGAGGGAGGGTAACTAGGACTGCAACAGTGAATACACTTGAACATCTACATTTATGGTAAGTGTACACAACTGTACTATGTTCTTCATGTTTCACTGTTGCAGTCATCATGTTTGGGTAGATTCCCAAAGCGAAGGATGGGAGGAGGAATTTAGATAGCATTAGGACCAGCTATAAGGCCCTGCAAGACTGCAGTGGCACAGCCAGCTCTGGATTTAGAGAAAATTGGCAAATGGTAATGCCTGGTGAAAGTATGTACAGAACTCCAGGTAGCAGCGTCTAGAATGTCTCTGGTATGGACACCTCTGAGAAAGGCTGTAGAGGTAGATGCAGCCCTGGTTGAATGGGGTCTAATCCCCTGTGGGATAGGTTTTCCATGGTGCTTATAGCAGAAATTAATGCAATGGCCTATCCATTTAGAAATGGTTTGCTTTGAAGTAGCCTTCCCCTCTGCCCCTGCAGGAAATGCCACCAGCAATTGTTCAGATTTCCTTTGAGGTTTAGTCCTGTCCAAGTAAAATCTAAGTTGTCTGTGCACATCTAAGGCGTGCAGTATCCATTCTCCTTTGTTTTGTGGATTAGAAAAGAAGGTTGGCAAATGAATGGGCTGATTAAGAGCCACAGTGGATACCAGCTTGGGCATGAAAGAGGGATTGGTCCTGAGGGACACCCTGTCCACATGAAAGATGATGAAAGGCTCCACTGCCATAAGGGCCTGTAATTCAGATACCCTTCTTGCTGAAGTGATTGCTAAAAGGAAAGCTGTTTTCCAAGAAAGGAATTTTAACTCTGCAGTTGCAGCTGGCGTAATAGGAGGAAGAGTGAGTTTTTCCAATACAAAATTAAGGTCCCAGGCTGGAGTTGGGGCTCTCCTGGGTGGTCTTAAGTTTTTGGCCCCTCTGAGGAACTGCTTGAGCAGTAGGTGAGAAAAGAGGAGTGGTTCTGTGTTATAATGAGCTGAAATGGCTGAGGTGTGAATTTTGATGGAGGAAAAGGAAAGGCCCTTGTGAAGCATCTCAGTTAAGTATTGAAGAATCTGAGGTAATTGTAGCCATCCCTTGAGTTTGGTTCCATTTTTAAGCATAAGATTTTCTAGTACTAGGCCTCCTTGCCTCCAAAATGACATCCAACACTTGTTTACTGTAGGGATGGTAACAGAGAGATTACATAATTAGCCAGGCTGCCAGGTTCAGGGTTTGAAGTTGGGGGTGCAGAATCTGGCTCTCCTGATGAGACAGCAGGGTAGGGGTCTGAGGTAGGTGCCATCAGGCCAGCTGTGACACACTGCGCAAGAGGGGGTACCAGGGTTGGCGTGGCCATTCAGGTGCAATCAGTATCATCCTTGGTTTGTACTGTTTGATCATTAGTAGCACTTTGGAGAGGAGAGGCAGAGGAGGAAAGGCATAAACTGATAGATTTTTCCAGCTGAAGGACAGAGCATCCACTTTCCAAGCTTGTTTGTGGGGAGTCCTTGTGCAGAATTTGTCCAATTGGTAGTTATGGGGGGAGGCAAACAGGTCTATATCCGGGATCCCCCATTTGTTGATCAACATTTTGAAAATCTTTGGTTCCAGTTTGTTCCGGTTTTCACTCGTGTGGATCCATGAGATTTCTGCTTAGTTCGTCTGTCAGTGTATTTAGTTTTCCTGGCAGGAACTGAGTCTGTAGATGCACTTGGTAGCTCAAGGCTGTGTTCCACAGAGCCATGGTTAGTCTGCAGAGGGGATAAGAGTGGGTACCCCCCTGCTTGTTTATGTACCACATAACAGTGGTGTTGTCCATCTTTACCATTAATTGTCCTGGAAGAATGTGGTCCTTGAAGGCTGTCAGAGCATTCTGTATAGCTAACATTTCTTTTTGATTGATCTGCAGGTGCATTTGACTTGGGTTCCACTTGCCCTAAATGCACTTCCCTGCCAGGTGAGTGCTCCATGCATAGTCTGATGCGTCTGTTGTTAGGGTTTGGGCGGAAGGGGGTAGAGTGAATGGTAGTCCCTTGTTTTGGTGGCAGGCCTCTGCCCACCAAAGGAATTCTAACTATAGGCAAGGTATGATAGGAATCATTGCTTCTAGATCCTGAGAATGTTGACACCATAGGCTTTTTAGATACCACTGTAGTTTCCTCATATGCAGTCTTGCATATGGAATTAGTAGAATGCACGAGGCCATGAACCCCAAGGCTTGCAGTATTTGCCTTGCAGATAGCAGGGTTTTGTGGCCACTAGTTTGAAGTAAGTTGTCGAATAAATTTGTTTCTCTGGTGTGAGGAAAGCCATCTGGGAAGTTGTGTTCAAGCTTGCTCCCAGGAATACTATTTGCTGACAGGGTACCAGATGTGATTTCTTTTCCTTTATGATGTACCCTAGACAAGTTAACACCTTTTTTTTACAAATGCCAGATGATTCAGAAGTATGTCCTGGTTTCTGCCTGAATTAGATAATTGTCCAGGTATGGGTATAATTGAATATTTCTTTGCCTGCAAAATGCAATGACTGGAGCTAGGCACTTTGTGAATACTCTGGGCGCAGTAGATAAGCCAAAAAGCAGTGCAGAGAACTGATAGTGCATGCAGCCTGCTTTGAAGCATAGGTATTTTCTGCAAGACTCCCTGATTGGGATGTGCAGGTAGGCTTCCTTGTTGCCAACCAGACATCTTTGCCTATCATGGGAAGCAAAGAGTTAGCATCTTGAATTTTGGAATCACCAAAAAGGTGTTTAGGATAGACAGGTCCAGGATAGGATGTCATGAGTTGTCTTTTCTGGGTAGAAACCTTGTCCCTTTTCCTCTTCTGGTACAGTCTGAATAGCCTTTAATCTTAAGAGAGAGAGTGCTTGCATTTCAACCTCTGCCCACTGATTTGGGAGTAGATCTGGCCAACCGTTTGGGGTTGGTTGCGTATGGAAGTGAAATCTGTATCCTTGAGAAACTATGTTTAAAACCCATTTGTCCTGGGTAATGAGTTCCCAGTTTTTTGTTTGCAGAGCAATCTTTCCCCCTAAAGGGACAGTCAGTTGAGAAGTGCTTGGAAGTTTTAAAGTTAAGTCATTGAGACAGCTTACCACAGGGGGGAGTCTTACTTACTCCCTGATTTCCCTGTGCGTACCCTGGGACTGAAGCCTGGGTGTTCTGCTGGTTCTGGGTTTGAACTGAGAAGACCTGGAAAAGGCAGGAAAGGACCAGTGTTTTGAGGGCCAATGTCTACTAAATTTAGGAGGCTGCACTTGTATGAAATCTTTAACAGTTTGCATAGATTTAGCTTTTTCCTCCATCTTTTTAAGAACTTCTTCAGCTTTGTTGCCAAATCCCGGCACTAGGATTTGAAAGAACAAAGGATATCGGTGCTGGGACCAAACAGACTTCAGATACCATTGTATCTTTCTCATGTGGAGTCTTGCCAGCATTACCATGAGAAACACAGATGCCCATGAGACCCAAAATCCTGAGGTATTCCTTTACAGTGACAGTAGCCTACGTGGAAAACCGTACAAACAGATCTATTTATACATCTATTTTTTCCCTGTGGATGAAAAGCTCTTTGAAATGAGGGGTCTATCTGATACCTCAGTAAACAATTCTGTGTGAAGGAGTTAAAAAAGTCCTTTGAATGTTCACTTGGAATTTCAGATCGAATACGAGATCTCTCACACTTTGAAAAACAAAGTAGGTCTTCTAAATATGGAAAAATATGGACAACCTGTAGCCTGCAACGACTGCACTCTTGGTGCAGGAGATAGTCCAAAGGGTAAGGCAGAGAACTGATAACATGATCCAGAGACGCAAAACCTTAAGAAACAGCTGAAGTCTGATTGAACAGGGATGTGATAAGCATCTTTTAAATCCAGTGTTACCAGGAAATTTGAATGAGGAAGTAGAGGTAACAGGTTGTGAAGTGACATAATTTTGAACTGTGCCACAAACACAATCAGGTTTAGGAAAGAAAGATCCAGAACTGGTGTCCAAACATTTTCTTTCTTTTTTGCAGTAAAACATCCCTGAATAAAAAAAATATAAAAAAAATAATAACTGGTTTTATCACTCCCTGAGACACCATAGAAGTAAAAATGTATGGTCTGGTGGATGAGGAATTACCCCCCCGGAAAGGAAGATTTTACTTTCAATGCATCCTGTAACCTTGGTGAATGACCTTCAGAACCCATTTGTTTGAAACTCTCTCTTGCCAGAGAGAAAAGTTGCTATTCAGACTTTCTGAAGCTTCTGGGGGGGTTGATTGGGGGGCAAAGTCATTCTGACTTGTTTGACTGTCCTTGGTTTTAGGACATTACAGAATTCTTTTTGGAACCCCCTTGCAACTTCTTGTGAAACATCAGTTTAACCAAATTTTTTGAGACTTTTTTTTTTTTTTTTAGCCAAAATTGGATGAAGGGTGAGAGAATCGCTTAGAAAATTTGGATAAGGAGGGCTGAAAAATCTTTAGAGAGTCCCTGTATCAGTTTACTCCTTTCATCACAATTTTTGATTACATCTGCATAAGAGGGGTCAAAAACAAATCTCTATCCAAAGAAGAATTTAAAATCAGGTTCAGGTAATGCAGGCAGGCAAACCTCATCAAAACAATATCAGTGGCTACAGCCCTTGGGAGTTATCAACCAAGTCTCACTCACACACACACACGCACACACACACACACACACACACACACACACACACACACACACACACACACTGTAAACAATGAGTAGTGAGTTGTACAATAAAAGAAAATGAATTATTTAAAGCAGATTTGTCCTCACAAGGAGAAACTGCAGACAAAACATTCTCATACATTTACAGTTAGTCAGAACTTTAACATATGAGCCTGACAATTAAAAATTCTGAAAATTAAATTTGCCGAATCACACATTTTTCCCATACTTACTATTCCCATCCTGATCAGAAAGAGTAGGGTTGGAATTAACAATGTTTAGCAGCAGTACAATTAACTAAAAGAGCTGCAGTGTCAAGTTTGGGCAGAGTGTATAAAAACTTAAAAGAATGAGGAAAGTACAGTTGTATAAAACCTTATCATATCAATAGATGTCCCTCTCTTCACTGTTGCTAGCTTCCTTTTTCTAAGGGCAGCTGGCTATCATGAAAATTGAGGCAGTAACACTCACATCCTCCAAAGATGACAGAACTGGAGGAATGGGTGCATGTTCTGGAAATTTCTTCTGTAATAGTTCATAATATTTCTGAGGGATGAAAAACCTTAGTCCTCTCTCACTGAAAGCACTGGCACATTCTAGAAATATATATAACAAAAAATACACCGAGGTACCACACAATAGAGTCTTTAATAACACAAAAAAATAAGAACAGTGGTGAGCGCTTTCGCAAAACTAATTGCTTCATCAGACAAGAAAATAAAACACTCCATTGCTTATATACAGATGGAACCATTGACTCAATCACTAATGTCATAGGTCAATTAAGGCATTAAAGCTATATAAAACTTCTAAATGTAGAGAAAGCTACATATAGAGAAAACTGCATATAAAAGACACATATAAAATACACATATAAAATACTGTGTATAAATGCATATAAAAACTGCATACAAAAACTATATACAAAACTATTGGTAAAAGACCTAAGTAATGTGCATAGATGTAAACTCCATAAATACTGTAGCTATGAAAAACATAGATAAAAATAAGGCTAAAAATCTGGATCTAGTCATAGATTCTATCTACAATATGTATGTATAACTAAAAGTAGTCTATGTCTCTAAAATATGAATAAATATAAATATGTGTAATGGGTGTATGAGGTGCCTAAAATTAAACATGTTTGAGGCGTCTTGCTTTCAAGAAAGGAACCAAGGAAGTAGAGCCATTAAGGCCTGGATATTTATCTGCATTCAATTTAATGATCCATTTCTGTTCACAGCTTTCAGTAAAATTTTCTATATCCCCTCCTCTAATGTTTTTGTGTATGCGCTGTAGCACAAAAAACTTAAAAGAATGTGAATTATCTGTATTAATAATATGCTGGGGGAGTGCATTAGTGGGTTTCTTATTTTGACATCACAAAGATGTTCTAGAATTCTGTCTTTAAGAAATCTATTCGTTTTACCCACATAAAACACCGGACATTTCTGACAAAAGCAATAATAGACAACATCAGTGCTCTTACAATCAGCATAAGTATTAAGCTGTAACTGGAAATGCTTGGTGGGGTGAACATAGGTATTTATACTGTAAATACAGGGGCAGGCACTGCATGACCTGCAAGGAAAAGTGCCCTGAAGTGAAGAAGGGATGGCTTTCTTAGGTACATCCTTGTTACATAACTGTTTCTTGAGTGACATATTGTTCTTGAAACTGAATAGTGGATCTTTACAGGTGATAACCTGTAACTGTGGTACCTCTTGTAATAGGTGCCAATGTTTCTTAATGACATCAACATATTGGTTGACGTCACTCGCAAACTGTAGCACTACTCTAAATTCATTATGTGGCCTAGAGTTAATGTTAGATGGATTATTACATGGAACTACCTCTTTGTTGTTAAAATAAGGTGTACATTTAGTTGATCTCATATGCCATGCATCAGATATAGTTTTAACAATTTCATCAGGTTGGTATCCTCTAGCTATAAACTCAAATTTTAAATTATTTAATGCTAGTAGTGCATCCTCATCATCATCATGTAATCTTAATGTCCTATAAACTTGCCCTTTTAATACATTTCTCGGGATGTGCCTGGGATGCATACTAGTTTTGTGTAGGTATGTGTTTACCAATAGTTTTGTATATAGTTTTTGTATGCAGTTTTTATATGCATTCATACGCAGTATTTTATATGTGTATTTTATACGTGTCTTTTATATGCAGTTTTCTCTATATGTAGCTTTCTCTACATTTAGAAGTTTTATATAGCTTTAATGCCTTAATTGACCTATGACATCAGTGATTGAGTCAATGGTTCCATCTGTATATAAGCAACGGAGTGTTTTATTTTCTTGTCTGGTGAAGCAATTAGTTTTGCGAAAGCGCTCACCACTGTTCTTATTTTTTTGTGTTATTAAAGATGCTATTGTGTGGTACCTCGGTGTATTTTTTGTTATATATAGTTCTGGTTTTGTTCACCTGGGTTTTACCTGAAGCCGTTTCTCTCTTTATACATATTTATTTTCTTTTATTCGGCACAAGGACACACGCGTCGATGGAGGATATACCTGCTGAAATACCCCTTGATGGTCATCACCAACGTTTTCTGAGGATCCTGGAAGTACCAATTAATCCACTTTTAAATGAGGACTCACAGGCTTTTCAACAGGATGCAAATGGCACTCAAAATCTACCGGAATTTTTTTCACATTATAAGAACTTAGAGAATCTTATGTATAAATACAAGAGACTGCAATGGCAGCGCCTGCACCTGCAAGCCTCCCTGGAATCCAAAATCATCCCCCGAGGCCTGAGAGTGCTAAACATGCCTACCTATGGAAATACCTAACCGATCCTTTTACTTAAATGGCAGGAACTGAACCTACAATTCAGTGCTAAGTACATGGAATTACTGCTTGAGTTTTTTTCTCCCTTAGAACTTGTGATTAAGACTGAAGTAATTGCTCTGGAATCAAGAATTAATGAGAATTTTTCCAATGATTTTACTTTTCTTTAAATGAATGAACTACAAGAAAACATTCTAATATATGAGAAAAAATTACAAGCAACAAAGTTATCCAAACTGAACAGGGATAAACGGGACTTCGCAGCCAATAATTTATTTTCGTGGCCAAAGGAACAGGTAAATAGACAAACTGCAGTCTCTAATGTGGCTAGAAATATGCACACTGTTTCTTTAACTGAACGTTCTACTAGTTCAAATGAACACGCTCAACAGGAAACTGTTAAAAACAGCACTTCTGTTTTTTCAGCTACAGAAGTTACTGACACAGTAAGAGTTCACAATGCGGCACCTTTATGCCTATCTCTCCTACTCTGACTAATAAACCAAATGGTTCTAAGGTTATTTCAACTGAAACTGGGGCTATTCCTAAGAGAAGTTGTTCTACAGCACCCTTGACTACATCACCAGTCCCATTAAATCCTTCTATAATAGCCAGTGCTGAGAGACAAGCAGGAAGAAATACTGATAGAGTTTTTTTAGACTCTTTGAAGAAAGGAGATTTCTCTCTGAAAGACAGAATTCTAGAACATCTTTGTGATGTCAAAAATAAGAAACCCACTAATTCACTCGCCCAGCATATTATTAATACAGATAATTCACATTCTTTTAAGTTTTTTGTGCTACAGCGCATACACAAAAACATTAGAGGAGGGGATATAGAAAATTTTACCGAAAGCTGTGAACAGAGATGGATCATTAAATTGACTGCAAATAAATATCCAGGCCTTAATGGCTCTACTTCCTTGGTTCCTTTCTTGAAAGCAAGACGCCTCAAGCATGTTTAATTTTAGGCACCTCATACACCCATTACACTTATATTTATATTTATTCATATTTTAGAGACATAGACTACTCTTAGTTATACATACATATTGTAGATAGATTCTATGACTAGATCCAGATTTTTAGCCTTTTTAGCCTTATTTTTATCTATGTTTTTCATAGCTACAGTATTTATGGAGTTTACATCTATGCACATTACTTAGGTCTTTTACCAATAGTTTTGTATATAGTTTTTGTATGCAGTTTTTATATGCATTTATAAGCAGTATTTTATATGTGTATTTTATATGTGTCTTTTATATGCAGTTTTCTCTACATGTAGCTTTCTCTACATTTAGAAGTTTTATATAGCTTTAATGCCTTAACTGACCTATGACATCAGTGATTGAGTCAATGGTTCCATCTGTATATAAGCAATGGAGTGTTTTATTTTCTTGTCTGATAGGTTCATAGGTTCATACTAGGCTATCTGCCCTGGGGCAATTATAAGCCTAGTCCAATTTTGTTTGGCTTACGCCACCCCTTGATTTGAGTATACTGTGCCCTTTTTATGGTTTAGTTTACTGTGCCTCTGTCTAATAGTGACACGGAAGTAATCCCCGGAACAAACCTACGATCCCCCATCCACTCATCAAGATTCTTCTTGAAGAGATTCTATGAGGTGCTCTGCCTAACATGAATTGGAATTCTATTCCAGAGCGAAGGGAGCCTCTGGGTTATGAATCTGTCCCTCCAGCAAGTCCTACTTATTTCTGTACTGAGGTTCAAGTCCCTCGAGCATGTGGCTCTAAAAATTTAGATTTACTGAGGTGGAGCATGTCCATTAATTCTGGATTGGACATAGCTTTATATGTCAGGCATAGATCGCCTCGAAGTAGGCGGTATGCAACTGAGTAGAGCTGGAGTTTTTTTAACTGAACAGCATATGACATCTGTTTGAGTCCCTTGATCCTCTTGGTGAGGTACTTTTGGGGTCTTTCTAATTGCTGCAGGTGTCGGGTAAGGTACATCCCAAAAGGGGCATTGTATTCTATGATGGGCCTGATGAGGGATGAATAAAGGGGCACGATTACCTCTCTTGATCTAGATGTGAATCCTTTCATGATGAGGTGGGCCATGTAGAAGATCTTTCTAACCACTTTGGCAATGTGGTTGTCAAAGGAGAGATTGCTATCAACTTGGGTCCCCAGATCCCTAATTACTTTCTCTGTACTTAATGGTTTACCGCCTATGTGGTAGTTTGTGGGCACATTGTTTTTGCCAAAGGGTATGACTATACACTTTTTGGCATTTAGCTTTAGACCATGGCTCTGGCACCAGTTATCCGTCTCTGTGAGACCTTTTTGAAGGATGTTTGTGTCAGCTGGAGAGTCGATTATGGTGCTCAGTTTGCAGTCATCTGCGAACTTGGTGAGCCATAGTCCTCCCACATTGGCCTGTACCTCGGAAAAGTATATACTGAACAAGAGTGGTCCCAGGACAGAACCTTGTGGGACACCACTTGTGACTGGTTTCGAGTCTGACATGGTTCCAGCAACTCTCACTCTGTGGGTTCTGTCTTTGAGCCAGTTTGCGACCCATCTTGTGACATAGGGGTTTATATTTAAGCTGGATAGCTTATCTATGATGCCCGTGTGGGGTATTGTGTCAAATGCCTTTGCTAGGTCTAGATAGGCTGTGTGGACTATCTTCCCTTCATCTATGGCTTTGGTTACTGTTTCAAAGAAGTCAACCAGGTTCAAAAGGCAGGATCTGCCCTTGACAAAGCCGAATTGGGTAGGATCTAGTGTCTGTAGGTCCCCAATGTCTTTGTTTATGAGCTCCATGATGATCCTCTCCATAGCCTTGCAGACTAAGATAGTCAGGCTTATGGGGCGATAGTTTCCAGGGTCCGTGGAGGCTCCACCTTTGTGGAGTGGGACGACTGTTGATGTACGCCATTCTGTGGGCACATATCCTGTAGTGAGGCTGAGATTGTACAGCTGTTTTATTTGAAGGATTAGTTCTTCTTGGAGTGAAGCAATTAGTTTTACGAAAGCTCTCACCACTGTTCTTATTTTTTTGTGTTATTAAAGACACTATTGTGTGGTACCTCGGTGTATTTTTTGTTATATATAGTTCTGGTTTTGTGCACCTGGGTTTTACCTGAAGCCATTTCTCTCTTTATACACATTCTAGAAATAGTCTAAAAAAAACTCCCCAAAGGGAGAATCAGAAACTGAGCTCTCCTCAGAGTCTGAATCAAAAATGTGAGGTGAAAACTCTACATCTGTCACTTCATCTTCTTGTCCTGATTCAGAATGTTGAAACTCTTTTGGAAAAGTGGTGTCCCTCTTTCTTTTACCAGAAACTACTTTATAAGAAAGATCTATAACCTGAATTAGATCATGAGCTAGATCCACTAAACTACTCCTGTCTAAAGAAATTTGATGAGGAACAGATACAAGTTTAATTTTCTGTTCCTTTTTTACAGGAAAAATGGGATAACAGTGTTGTTAATGGCAGTTGCAGCTTACTCATGGATGGGCACAAAATTCTGACAAAACAGGGAAGTCTTCCATTTCCCAGAACTGAAAAGAGTGGGTCTCCCTCCCAGAAGGAATTTATCTGCCCAGCAAAAGAACAGCTGAAGCAGCCTGTCTATTCCCAAAAGCCTCAGAGGAGTATACACTTCAGCGGTAGGAGAGCTCTGAAGGGCTTGGCACCCAAACCTGTCATTTTAGTCAGCTCAACCTGAGCTGACTGATGGTTTGAGTGCATGGAATGTGTCCTGAATCTCTGGAAGCTGGCCAGGTGTTATATCCTACACAAGACATAAGCAATATAGTTAAAGCTACTACAGCCATGATCAATACAGTGAACATCCTCAGTTAAACTTTCACAAATGGCTATACAGTAAACTGTATAAGCCTTACACTATGTAGGAAAGTAAAAATCCGAGTATATACAAAACTTCAAACAGAAGAATCAAACCAACAGAATACACAATTAAAATAGAGTGGAGAGAGGAAATAAAACCCAACAATGTTTCTTATCTGAGCTCAGCAGCTGAAAAGATACAAAGTAAGGTGCAGTGTTCCAAGAAATCCTTCTCTTACTATGGCACTAGAAAATTGAAAGGGTCCTATCAGTGGATCTGCAAAGCAGTCCCTGTACTGCCAAGTGATTGGTCCATCACACCCACTGACAAGCAGTGGGAGGGACTCTATAGGATATAGCAGCTGGACAGCTTTTAAAGCTTCATGGCACCTTCAATGAGCCCGAACTGATAGCTCAAGCTGATATTACTAAAACACAGATTAGGCACCATAACTTTCAGAGCTTTCATGCCAATTGAAAAAGGAAGGCTGCTAGAAACAAAGAAGTCCACACTCTGGTATCAAAAATATATCCCCCCAAAAAGGGGGGGGGGCTTTCCAAGATGGCTACACAGTGAGCAACAGCTCAATTTTGGCTCCCCCAGTGTGAAAAAAGAAATTGATAGATAAGGGCCAGTAATTTTGCCTGTTTTAGTAAAATTCAGTTACTGGCTAGTAAGTACACTATCTGGATGCCAGCAGATAAAAACTTGAGCCTGAATGAAAACCAACTGGAAAAGAGTGAAGAAAAAATACTGACTAGGAAAAATCATGCAGTTGTTCAGCTAAAAGCATTTTAAACCCTAGCTTTAGTACAAGAGATTTCTTCCATAATTTAGAGGAAAAATATGTCAAATGTTCTCAGAGCAGATTAAAACAAATGAAACAATGAAAAGAGTATATAAACCCAAATAACAAAAGGCTGGAAAAATTGGAAAAGCTTTAAACAGCTAATCAGATGAAATGATAAAACTACAAAAATCAGATGTCAAAATGGAAGACAAGGCTGGCTGAGTATGAAACTGCCCAATAAGAGTTGTTTCAAAACATGGTAGAGTTAGTGGCCAGAGCACTCAAAGAAAACCTGATAATTTCTCCCATACTACAGAAAAAGGAAAGAACAGATTATTAATTTTATGAAACCACAAATAAGTCACTGGACTAGAATTTCACAACAGGATTTGTTAATTGAAAGGCACAACTGTGTGTATGCTCCAACCTGGCCATGAAAAAGCAGCCAAGACCTGTATTAATAAAGTATTGGTAAAGATGTACTCATGCCAGAAGAAGGAGTTGATCCTGACAAAGCTGTGGCAGAAGGGCAAAGAGTTAAAATTGAAGACAGTAGAGTGTTTGTGAAAAATGATTATTTACTGTTCACCAGACAGAAAAGAAGCAAATTTATCTCAGCAATCAGGGAATGTCGAGAGGCAGGTGTATCCAGCTATTTTCAGAATATTTTTCCTTGAGGATTAAAGTCAATTTTTTTATGTAAAACTGGGGTAAGGATGAAATACAAAAGTTTGTCCAACAAGGATTTCTGTTAGCCGTCAAACAGAAAGGGACTCTGCTTCTCATTCTTCTGATAGTGAAGCTCACAGAGACTTTGCCAGTGAAACCTTTTTTCAATGTTCAAAAGGAAAATGCTTGACAGAGACAAAACAGCACAGGAGCTGACTAAAAGAATATGAAGTACCTTGAACTTGAACCAGAGTCTGAGGTTTGGAGATGGACATTAACAGGAAGACCACCAGGAACACTGAAATTAGTGACTAGAAAGCATCAATCAGACTTGTGAAATATGAGTTTACAAGAAAAAGTGGTAGAGAAGGATTTTAGTTGACTACATTATACCTGTTGTGAGACTGAAAGGCATGTGCCCCACTTCATGTCATTAATATTTGGAAAGACTAAGGGAGAAGAAAAAATGAAAATGGGGAAAGGGGAAAATGTAACCAAGTAAAACAATTTTACTCAGCATTACTTGTATAACACATTTTATGATATAAATTACATGTTATATAGTAAAGCATTGTCAGTGACTGCTGTACAATATGATAAAGTACTAAAGTAAACAGGTACTACATTTTTGGTTTTAAGAAGTTAGGCATTTCAGTGTAAAAAGAGAAGAAAGGCTAGACAAAAACATTTAAGTCAATAGGTTGCAATCTTAGGCTGTTGGGTGGGGGATGAGGTGCAAAAGTGCACAGATTATGATATACACAGAACTAATGTTTTATTTTACTTTTGCATGTGTGAATGTCTGGAGTAATGTCCTTGGATTAACCTAATGAGAAGTTTTTGTACAAACATTTTTTTTAAATGAGTGACCACAATGTAATGAATAATTTTCTTTAGGCAAATCAATGTCCAGTGCCAGTTGAGAAGACTGCAGCTGGGGGTAGCTGTACATTCTGTTCTTGTTTCCACGAAAACAAGATGACTAAAGGTGGAGGCAAATCTAAAGGTCTGGACAAGCAAATGTAAAATTAAAGGTACAAGGGCAAGCAGCTCAGTAAAAACAAAGCCTGAAATCAGTGGAAGTGAATAAGTTAATAGCCTTTGTGATATCTAAATATTTTAATGGATTTACTAGGACTGTGTAGAATTTAGTTTTATTTAAAGATAGCCAGTGCACTTTTTCTTAAGGCTAAAAGTTAATGCTTTTTGAAAGGAAATGAGCTGTTTTTCACATCAGGGAGAATAAGGAACAGACAGCAATTGGTAAGTAAATACACAAGCTGTAACATGCAGCTTAGCATGGACAACCTTAATTTTAGCTTTATTTTACCTGTATTTGTTTTCCAGCGTAGAGCACTGATCTCCATGGACCTTTTCAGACTCAACCTGGCAGTGGTTAATTAATGACTGTTGGTGCAGCTGTCAATTTGGGAAATTGTTCCTATCAGGATTAAGAGGTACATAATTGTGAGCATTTGTTTTAATAAGTTATAGGGGTGTTCTGGAATGTTTTTTTTTTCTGACAAGTTTTCATTAAAAAAAAGTCTTGTAAAATGGAGATGACAAGAAGCACTGATATAAAAAGGATCAACATAATAAACATTAGTGGGTGCATGTAACACAAAAGCAGAAAACAGACAAAAAAGCTGCCATATATAATAGGTGGGAACAATAACTTCTTATTATAGAGTTGGGAGTTGCTATATTTGTTAAAGTTATTAACCAGAGAAAAGTGTACCAAAACATAGAATAGAACTCAAAAACCAAAAATACAAAATCCACGTCAGCCCAGATACCTAGTTAGGAATTGGATCCAAGCTTAAGACAGACCAAGCTTAAAATTTCAAAGTTGAGCGCTTTTGTCCTGCTCTGGACTTCCTCAGAACTTAAACAACAATAATTCCAAAGCTCCTTATATAGTACGCATTTAATTAATTAATTGAATAATTAACTAATAAACTGATTGGGTAATCCAAGCATCATTTAAACGGACTCTGAATAATTCACTAAACCCACATTTACATTCAAAAAATGAAGAAATGGAATGCACAAATGATTTAATAATAAAACATAACATAAAACCAAAGATAAAAAAATAAACGTTATTTAAAAATTATGTAAAAAAAAGTGTTTATCAAAATGCCAGTTTTACCTGTGCAAGAGTAACAAAAGATAACTTGAAAATTTTAAGCTAATAAGTAGTTACCAGAAAAAAAGTTTTGCAGTGGGCTCAATGTTTGGCTGCTCTCATTCTTAACACAAGGTTAATAGACACACAATCATTCAGACCTAGTTTTCGGGTAGTGTCCAACCTAAGTTGCCAAAGGAGTTCTTTGTATCCCAGTTTGTTTTCTCATGTCTCTGGCATCCTGTGGAACTGTTTCTAATTTCCCAAAAACAAATTTCTGAAAACCTGCACAGGTCATTGAGTGTCTATATAAAGTGTTGTTTGTGTTTGCTTTCCTTATGTCATATAAATGCTCGTAAATTATCCTTGCTAACTTCTTTTTGGTTTTTCCTATGTAAAATGAAAGACAATGGTTGCACATTTCCATATAAACCAGAGCCACTGAATTACAGTCACCTTTTTTGAAACTTTTTTTTGTTCCACATGTATTACCCAGGGTAATTAATTTCTTTATAATCCATGATAAACTGCAGTAATTACAACAGCCGCATTTCTTGGTACCTATTTTCAATTCTTGTGTGCCCCTCTCTAACCTTCCTTTAATATTAGGATGAACCTTGTATAAAAAGGTAGGTTTGTTGCCCAGGTGTGTGTAAAGTTCTTCATCAGTTTTAAGTAAAGCCCAGTTGTGGTTAATTATTTGCTTCACCCTGCTAGTTAGGTTATCAAACATAATGGTCATCCCCTGATAAAACTTGTCTTCCTTGAAATCATAGGGTGCCCTCATGTTTTTCAATAGGTCAGGTTTACCCAGAATACACTCAAATTTAGTATCCTTATTTTCCTCCACCTGGGTCCTTAAGGACCTCAGGAGGTCTATAGGGTACCCTTTGTCCAGGAACATCAACATCATTCTGTCTAATTCTTTCTCCAAAAGTTTCACATCTGAAACCATCCTTGCTGCCCTAATTGACTGTCCTTTCACCAGATTTTTCTTACAATGTAGAGGGTGGTTACTTGTATAGTATAAATAAATGTTGGAAAACGTCTCTTTCCTAAAAATCCTAGACACTAACTCACCTTTGTCAACTAAAAGTTCAACAGCCAAAAAATGCATTTTGTAGTAGTTGTGGTTATACGTAAACCTCAGGAACTCAGTAGTGTTGGTCAGATAGTCCACAAATAAGTCTATCTACTTTGGATCTGTACTCCAGATAAAAAACATATCATCCAGGTACTGGACATAAAATGACCACTGGCATCTTAGATCTGAGTTGATTATAAGTTTTTTCTCCCAGGCTAATATGACATTAGCAAATATAGGGTCGCATGCCGTACCCATTGCTATCCCACTCACTTGTTTGTAATATTCCCCCTCGAAGAAAAAGAAAGTTGTTTTTCAATACAATTTCCATCAACTGTACTAGAAAAAACACTTCAGTTCATTTGGGGGGGTGATGTTCCAAGATGGTTTCCTCAAACCAATCAAGCCCTATATCATGGGGGATACTGGAAAAAAGATCCACCACATCTATGGTGAGAAAACTGGTGTAATCTTTGAAAAGGTCGTTGTTAAGTTTAACCAAAAAAATCCCAGGAATCTCTTAAAGGACCACTACGTGCTTCCTCAGAAGTTTCCTCATTTCAAAAACGTTTTTCTTCCCTATCATTTGACTATAGCACCATAGACCATACACGGTGCTACAGAAAATAACAACTTTGACTGTTTTTCCATTCCCCTACTGACATCTCCGGTACTTTCTTCCATCTTTAAGCCTGTGACAGTCTCGTATAGTTATACACTTCATATGGGTGCTGCAGTGGTTTGGTAATAACGCCCTTTGTTTTTAATCCCCATTTTCTCTGTTTTTTCGAATGACCACCCACAAACCACCCTTCTCAGTTTCTTTCACCCTGGCAACTCCCCTGCTAATTGAATATGCATTAGATAGTGACATACTTGGGCATCTGTGGGAAGTGGGAACTATTCTGCTCACTGTAGTTGCTGGGTGAGTCTATTTTTTGAGGGATCTAAATCGAAGCTACTGTTTTGTGAAGCCGATGATCACATGGAAGCATTAGTTCTTTCAATACAGGTACATTCTCCACTGCCCTTACAGTTTTGATTATCTTTAGCTGACAATTATATTTTGTAAAGGTTCTGTAATGCGATCGTGATGTTCTTAGTTTTTAAAGAAACGATCGCATTACAGAAAGCATTATAAATTATTTTGCCTGTTTTTGCCACGTTTCACCTGTTACATCAATGCTTATTTTTGCTGATACTTATTCTTGATTAAGGTTCTGCAATGTGATTGTCTAATGATCGCATTACAGAACCTTAATCAAAAACAAGTATCAGCAAAAATAAGTATTAAGGCAACAGGTGGAGCGTTTTAAAAAAAGACAAAATAGTTGGTAATCCTGGCAATAGAGTACGAGTGAGATCGATTCAGCAGTTATTTTACACTCGCTAAGCAGCGCATTTGCTGTTTAGCAAGTGTAAAAGTAAAACAAGAATAAATAAGAGGTAAACTCCTGCTGTTATAAACTTAGAAAGTATATACAATAACAGGCTTGGCACACTGCATTGCCCGGGAGACAGATTACTACACGACCTCATTATATACGGAGATCATCCAGTAGGGTTTCAACTATGCCATGCCCATCTGTGCTTGTAAACCCCCACCCCGCATGCATCATCAAAACTTCGACACGTACTCCCAAAAAGGAAGCATGTTACAGGTCAGTCTTCTTTCTCTCTTTTTTTCTTTTTTTTTTTTTTTTTTGTGCACTGCGACATAGGCTTAAAACATTAAACACAGTGATCAAACAGGAGAACTGGCCAATGGGGTCTGCCTTCCAGACAAGCAGCTATACATTCATGGTCAAAACCAACCTGCCACTCATATGGGATCCCCCAGGTATCACAACACCACTGATGTAGGAGATGAGCACCTGCCTCAAATCAGTGTTAGTCAGGAAATCCCCAGGCTTTTGGATGAAACCATCCAACTAAGTGACCAGCTAGGAAACTGCACAATGGTCTAATGTCATCCAGCACAGGCCAGGTCAACAGTTACCATATAGAGTTTGCAGCCTGTGAATAGGCATCTGTGGGGGAAGAAACAAAAAAAAAACTTAGAAAGTTGACAGAATAACAGGAAAAGCTGTGTAGTTGAGAGACATGCTTTGAATCACACAGCAACAACTACTACACACTGTCACTTCCCATCTTGAAAATAACCCAGGAAACTGGCAGTCTTGTCAAAACACACTACACAAATGAGAAAAACACACCAGTCAGACTGCCTACAAATCTCTAATGTACCCAGACTTGTCCACTTCAATCACCAATGCTGAAAAACGAATCTCACTAACACAATGCCAACCATGACCAAAACACCTCATTCTCTCTACCCACATATCCCTCCACTTCCATTTCCTGACTAAAAGCCATTCAAGGCTTATGTGCACCACAGTATCTACAGGTTGTCACGGACGTAATACTCGCAGTAGCAAGTTCATACCAAAGTGTTATTCCTTCCCCAGTTACACTTGCCTAAACCCTTTAGGACTATCCATATCTCATTTCCTCCCAATCATCCCTCATTCTTGTTTTAACATTTTCAACCCCCCCCCACCCTCTTAATTCCTACTACTATATTTAACTAATCCCACCTGATGATGTCCCTAGACAAATTTGTTTGTTACCAAACCTCATTTGAATTTGACCAGTCTGTCTGACAAAGCTATGAGAGATTTATACAAATACATTTCAGTTTATCAACGTATATGACAACTGATTTATTTACAGAATAACATAATGATAAAAACAAAAAAAATGAACAATGTTGGCATTCATCAATTTACACAATAAGTCAGATTTATCTAAAGCAGGATAATGTGAAGCTAATTTTCTTAAGAACTTAGAAATGGGTATTTCGGTGCAGCTTCGGACAGCAGAGTCAAATATTTTCTTTATTTTATAAATGAAGAAGAATGTATCTGACATAAATTTGATGAAGGGGACTTGATCTTATTTATCATAGCCCTGTAATATCTTGGAGATGACATATAGTTAAGTTATTTAATCTGAAAAATACAAATGTTCAGCAAACAGGTCAGGTGTTAAAAATAAAACTAAAAAAGAAAAAAGAATATTCTGTAAACATTCAAAACCAAATACTTTAATTTAGTACTTTCATTCACAATTTGCAACTGGACTTCCTTAGGATGTATAGGAAAACATTACAACCACTATTTAATTACCATTTGATCATTCATCTATCAGTCAATTACCACTTGTGATTTTCTCACGCATATATGTGTGTGTGTGTGTGTGTGTGTGTGTGTGTGTGTGTGTGTATGTAATTTTTTATAGTAACCAAATATTAGTACATAATTTTGATAATAAGTAGCAATAAAAAACACAAGTATATCCAGTACGGAATGGCAGCATATACTCACAAGGTTCAAAAATAAGCCAACGATATATGTAATTAAAAGTTTCTTCTTTATTCCAAACATAAAAACATGAGAAATGAGCGCTTTCGCGTATCTACCATACGCTTCATCAGATTTCATTATTTGCTCAAGTAACTTAGTGTAAATAGCTTATGCATCATATTCAATTGACATAATTAACTCATTAATTAATTAAATCATTCAAATTTAAAGCAATAGCTAACTTCAGAGCCGTTGTTATATATACATTTCATTTGTAAATATAGCTTCTCATAGTAAAACATAGCATTTTATATCCAATTCATTAAGTAACTAAACCCATATTAAAAGATCATCAGAAGTATGATTTATGTCTTGTATATAACCAAACTAATCCCTCATTGAAGGATAAATAAAATATGTACTATTATTGCCTGAGGTCGGACTAAAGCTGATATACGCTTATGTGTTATTAAATCTACTTGGTTTAAAGTGCTGCGTGCTAACAGTCATATAAATCTAAGTGTAAGCATAAAAACATTTTCAATGAATATGATAATATTTAAAAAATTTTTTGGAATAAATAAATAAATGAATAAATATATTTTTAAAAACATAATTATAGAAATGTGTATATGTAGATGTGCATGACCAAATATAAAATGAAATAAATACCATATTACTTGCCATGTTTCAAGACAGGTTTTAAAGGAACATACTGATTTAATCCTGGAGGGTGATGTGCTCTCATTTTTAATATCCATTGTAGTTCCTTCTGTTCTAATGTATTCACAAAATCACCCCCTCTTTTACTTTTGTTTACAACTTGTAAAACCCGAAATTTAAAATAATGTCTATCATACTGAATTATATGTTTTGCCAATGCATTGGCCTCATTGCTTTTTCTAATATCATATATATGATTATATATTCTTTTCTTGAATTCTCTTTTTGTGAGGCCTATATAAAATGCAGGACAACAATCACATGTAGCTAAGTAAATAATATTACATGTGTCACAGGATGCACAAAATCTAGGAACAAATGAGAAATTTAAAATAGGATGTGTGTATATTTGTGTTTCTGTAATGTGTTTACACATGTTGCAATGTTTACAGGGAAATGTTCCCATATTTATATTGGGCTCTATAGCTATTATTTCCTTTCTAGTGTGTGTATTACATAGTAATCTCTTTAAATTCTTACTATTGCGGTACGTGAAACTGGGAGTTTCACCTACTAAATTTAACGTTCTATCATCTACTGTTAACACTTGCCAATGATTACCAATAACATTTTTAATCATTCTGTTGTCATTAGTATATGTAGTAACAAAATGAACTTTCTCTTGATACTTTATAATTGATCCCTTATTACGAAACTGATGACCTCTTCCTATTTCTAATTCATTTGTTCTAACTATTGTTCTAGTTACTTGATTTCTAATTTCTTTTACCAGTGTCTTATTATAACCCCTTTGTATGAACAAATCTTCCATCTTATCAGCTTGGAATCCAAACTCAGAATTTTCTTTACAGATTCTATCCAATCTAATAAATTGACTTTTTATGATGCCTTTAAAGACATATCTGGGATGCATGCTGTCAAAACTAAGCAGTGCATTTTTCCAGCATTTTTTTTCTGTATAATGTGGATATGATTTTCCCATTACTAATCTTTAAATTTAAGTCCAGAAAATCTACTTCTACATATGATGCTTCCATAGTAAATCTCAAAAAACTGGATGTGCTTTCTAGATGTTTCAAAAAACTTTCAAATTGTTCTATTGTGCCTTCCCATATAATTAAAATATCATCTACAAATCTAGTATATAGTAATACCTTTTTATATAGGTCATTATTAAATAAATGTTCTCTTTCCCAGAAATTAACTACTAGATTGGCATATGTATTCGCGCAGGGTGTGCCCATGGCAACACCCCACTTCTGTAAATACATTTGCTCTAGAAAGGAGAAAACATTGTTCGAAAGAACTAAATCTAGTAGCTGACAAATTAAAATTCCCTTATTACAACTTATTTCAGGATAGAGTTGAAGTAATTCTCTAATTGCTTGTATTCCCTGTTCATTTGGAATACACGTAAATAGGCTTTGTATATCTAGTGTTACTAATAGGTGGGTCCTTTGTTTTAATTCCACTTCAAAATGATCTAATATTTCTAGCAATTGATAACTATCCTTTAGGATTGTGGGAATTTTGTCCATAATGGGTCTCAAGACTTTTTCTAAGTAAATAGAAATGTTTTGTGTAATCCACCCTTCACCATCTACAATAGGTCTAATGGGAGGTGGAGATAAGTTCTTATGCATTTTTGGCAAAGCTTTTATATCAGGCATCTGCGGATGTTCAATGACAAAGAAATCATACAGTTCCTTACTAATTTGATGACACATCAACATATCATATAATTCATCATTTATTCTTCTAATGATGTTAAAATATTTCTCAGCAGAAATCTTAATATATGTGTCTGTATCATCTAGCATTCTTAGCATTAATGAAACATATTCTTCAGTGTTAAATATCACAAGCCCTCCCCCCTTATCTGCAGGTCTAATTGTTATTGAGGGCTCATTGATTAATTTCTTCAGGGATAATCTTTCATTGGTGTTCATGTTAAAAAACAAACATTTCCTGCTACCATCAAAAAAATACTTATAAAAACTGTTTTCACATAGTTTGATGAAACATTCGATGTGAGTGGGTAAGGGGGGTGAATAAAGACTTTTCTTCTTGAAACATATAACTTCATCATCTTGATCTAAATTGCACATCTTATTATCACTAAATAACAATTTTAATGCTAACATCCGACCAAAAGTTCTTAGATCAATTAAAATATCCTGCAACCTACTTGCTTGCGAGGGAATGAATGACAAGCCTCTATTTAAGAGGCTCACATCAGATTCAGAAAGTACATAACTAGATAAATTAAAAAATAATGAGTTATTTACTGTCACTGGCGGCGTCTCTGTTGAATGTTCTCCTCTGAGAACTTCCGCTTGCATTTGTCCCAACTTCTGGACCGCTCTCCCGGTGCTGTTGATTTCCGTATTGAATACGGTAAAAAAGGAAGAGCAGTGGTGCTGTGTTTCGGTATCGCCCCACTGCTTTGAAAGTTTGTTTTATTTTTATCTGCCTCTTGATTTGGTAGAGGAGTGGAGGCAGACATATTTGCTTTTTCAATCGTGTCTGGTGGAGTGATGAATGCACTATCAGAAGTCCTGCTTAAAGAATTATTGGTTGAAACAGGGAGACAGAGTGTTTCTTCATTGCCCATAAGCGTGGTGTCTGGATGATTCATCGCTCTCCCCCTGTTACTGGCTCTGACGTCGTCATATACATTACGTGGCCAAATGAACACGTTCCCCTCTGTAAAATCGCGATGGTCCCATTACAATTTACGATGTTTTAGTAATTGTAACTTATTACTATATGATTCAATCTGTATATACAGATCTTCCAGTCTTTTAATACACGGTTCAGTATTAAATAATTGGCGTATCTCTTGATTTAGTTTATTCACATTAGTTAATAAGTCTTGTTCCAACGGCATAAAGTAATCTATCATAAGTTGCATGTACTTACGGCTTGTGTCAAGATTAATTTCTTGCCACTTCCTGAGTAGTTCTGGTTGGCTTTCACCATATGTTGGCATGCACAAGACTCTCATGCCTCTAGGTATTATGTTGGAATGTAAAGAGGCTTCTAAATGTTTACGTTGCCAAATATACCTTTGCATTTTGTATAAGTCATTTTCTAGTTGTTTAAGAAGAGTATTAAAACGTTCAATATCAGTGATATCATTTTCATTATTCCTTGATTTGGACACTGTGAAATCCAGACTCAATAAAGGGTTTATCTGGTTCTTAGTGATATTAAGCCATCTGTTGGTTGTTCCCCTCGATTCCGGATTGTAGTCCAGTTCTATCAATGGATTAGCCATTCCGCGTGGTGACTCAGTCAGAAAAAAGAACACCACAGCAGTCAAATAAACAGTTCACCTCACGCTGAAATACTTGTCAAGATCAACAAGGAGTAGCAATAAAAAACACAAGTATATCCAGTACGGAATGGCAGCATATACTCACAAGGTTCAAAAATAAGCCAACGATATATGTAATTAAAAGTTTCTTCTTTATTCCAAACGTAAAAACATGAGAAATGAGTGCTTTCGCGTATCTACCATACGCTTCATCAGATTTCATTATTTACTCAAGTAACTTAGTTTAAATAGCTTATGCATCATATTCAATTGACATAATTAACTCATTAATTAATTAAAGCATTCAAATTTAAAGCAATAGCTAACTTCAGAGCCGTTGTTATATATACATTTCATTTGTAAATATAGCTTCTCATAGTAAAACATAGCATTTTATATCCAATTCATTAAGTAACTAAACCCATATTAAAAGATCATCAGAAGTATGATTTATGTCTTGTATATAACTTGTGATTTTCTCACGCATATATGTGTGTGTGTGTGTGTGTGTGAGTGTATGTAATTTTTTATAGTAACCAAATATTAGTACATAATTTTGATAATAAACAATTGCCCACCCCCCAAATAAATAACAAAAATAGGAGAATGCATAATGTATTTTGTGTCCTAGCTCACCTGTGCATATCTGTGTTTGTGACCCTGTTATCTCTGGGTATTGTTACACCATGTAAAGTAATATTTGACTACAAAGATGTGCTGGATATGACCACCCATACGAGGGAGGATGATCACTCATATTCACCCAAATTGCTTCACTACCTTTTCATGGTCAAACTGTTTGTAAATATTTTACAAAGTGGTATAATAATCATTTTATTTTGTATGAAGCCAAAGCATTGAACAATAGGTGAGACGTTGGACTGGTCGTTTTGATTCCAGTGTTTAAACATATCCAGCTCTAACTTGGTCATAATCTAGGATACAAAACTATTAGGCTCTGAGAGGAATGTACTCAAACTCAACAATGAGACATATTTCGGTGTTCTTCCTTGCACCACATTCTTGACATTCCACTGTCCTGCCTAAAATGTGGCCTCATTGTAGCCATCTCTGTGAAATGATCTGCTCAAGTTCTTTATTGATGACCTTTACTATCTACTGCATGCAAAGAGGCCTTAACGCTTGACCAAAGGTATGTGTTGGTAACAATGTCTATCGTTAACAGTGTCACTGCTTACTGTGAGTCATGCTGAAGTATCTTCCTATTTTTTTTCCCAGCCCTTAAGTATGCTTCTAATATATCTTTTGCTATTTGCTAGTTCCTAGTTGAAAAGCTTGTATTCTTGTTTTATGTGGCATTATTTTTAAGTTATTTTTCTGTCTCCTTTGCCTGCAGATGATTTAACCTCGGCCATGACTTTGCCCATTTGTTCTCCGTCACCAGGGCAAGAGACAGCTATAATGTGGGCATCATTCAGGCAGCAATGAGAGATTTTCTATTGTCTAGCCCTCTCCTTTCCTTTTCTACCAGCAGATGTGATGGTCTGTTATGTCTTTCCCTGTGGAAGTGTGGAACACTAACAGAAAAACATGACTTAAATCATTTGCAGAATTATTTTATCTATTTATTTATTTATTTTCTGGCTATTCATTTTGTCTGCCTCCAAATGTTTGGGGCTTTTAATACTCTGACAGGAGTGGATCCTATTCTTAAGCCTGTATATTATTTGAGGTCGTTTAGTATTGCTTCAATCATTGATGTTAGCCAACAGTGCTCTTCTCAACATCTGCAATGTACTTAGCATTGCTTCCTTCTGCAATACATACAATATTGCATATATTGGTATTATATTTAAAAATTATTATAGATTCTCTTTTTTATTCGTCCTGCTGTTCCTACTATTATTAGAATTGTGTGGGTATCTTTAATCCCCATTGCTCTCCTTTCAGCTCGCAAAGCGTGATATTTTATGTCTTTGTGTGTGGGGACAGGCAGACTGGTTTAGCTATGTTTAAAATAATCACATGATGATAGTTTACCCTCAATACACCATTGTAGTTAAACATGACCACTCTGAGGTTTGCTACTGGTTTGAATACTTCATTTTAGTTTTCTCTTTTTAAAGCCATGGTTAAATTACAACAGTATAAGGCTCAGCTAACAAATTCCTGACCTCAAACATTGTACTTATGTACTTTTGGTTATTCTATTTTATACTTCTGATTAGATTGATGCATATCAGCTAACTTTTATAATAATAACTCAATATTTCCAGATCTGTGGGTGTGTTAAGATAGTTTTTGTTCTATTGTGTATGTTTTATTGTGGTGTTTACTCTATATTTTTATTTTTGTATGCATACCCAAAATGCAGTTATAATTATATTTCTGATTTGTTTGTATTAGATATACACAGACACATACATACATGCTCACAAGCACACACTCATACACACATCGAGAAAACAAGATGTGCTTCCCTGTTTGTCTGCATTTGTCACAATTAACTTTCCTTAGTACTTTGCGTAATTGCTCCATTATATTAACTTATTTTTGAGATCCAATTGCTTCATGCATGAGTAATAACTGACACTCATTTGTGCAATCACTAGTACATGACTGTCCATCTCTTCACCAGAGTGTCAAATTACTAGCGTACTGGGAATTTCCCCTTTCCTCCCCAAAATGTGACACAGAATATAAGTAGAAAGGTGTGTGTGGGGGGGTACAAACCCCCACACACCTCAAGGGGTATATAGAGGTATTCCCATGCAAAAACACATACTTGAGTGTTTTTTAGTCACAAATGTCATTTCTGTTTGGGAGCTTTGGCTCACTTATGATGATAGTTGCCAGAGGCAGGCACTAATGAGTCAATAGCCCATCAGGGGCACTCATATGCCTCCACAATATCTACTTTGCTAACCATAGTATTGCTTCTAGGTTTTCCTCATAGCTTGCATTGCCTGTATGATACTGTGAGATTGTATTTGACAATGTTGTTTTGATCCCAGCACATTTGCTATGTGATCCACCTTCCCAAAGAATGATAATATTATTTCCTTCCTTTCCTTCCTGCCTGTTAACACATAACTCGACATAGCAATTATAATGGTCTGCTAAACCTCTTCAATTGTTATTTAGACACTGGAACCATATTATCCCCATAAACCATTTGGCAAAAGAAAGTCTATCCACCCTCAATATGTTTCATATCTAATACAGAACTTATGATATGACTCTGCAGCATTTTACTCCAGATGGCCTTTGATTCTTAGCTCTTTGCTACAGTCTCCATTCTTACAATAACATTTAGGATAATTTGTCATTGTATGGATACTTGCACCACATAATGAAGTGATCGGCTCAGGAGGTCTTCCATAATATGCTTGTTTATGTTGTTGTGTCTTTCGACTTTTCCCAGTTAGGGGTCGCCACAGCAGAACTCCGGTCCACTGATGATTGGCAGTAGATTTTTATGTGCCGAGTTTGTTTATATATATGTATAATTATCTGTCTCCATATATTTGTGTGTGTGTTCCTATGCAAAAACATTTTATATCTTTGAGTATGCATTTTTCAGGGTTGACATTTTGAGATATGGTTATTTTCTGTTTTATTTGGTTCTGTAATATTTTGTAGAACTGGTTATCTTACATAGACCCATTTCTCTCTGTCTCTCTCTCTCTCTCCCTCTGTCTCTATAAATATACGCACACACACAAATATATATATATGTTTGTGCAGAAAAAAGTATCATAATATATAGACAAACTCATTTGACACTTTAATGAAGCACTTATAACTTCTTGAGTAAGCAATACTTATTGAAAATAAAAAGATATGAAATAGATGAGTGCTTTTGCCCTTAGTTGAGCTCATACCTCTCAATCTCTTATTGTAAGAAATCTGGACAAAGGCTGAAAAAACAGAGGGGACAAGGGCCCAAAACAGGGACACTTTTAAATACTGCTCTTATAAACTTAGGAAGTTGCTAAAGTAATAGGGTTTGTTTACATTTTCTGAAGGATTTGAAGTCTGAAACTCAAATGTATGTTATTATTCAGTGACTTTAATTCTCAGATCATCCCAGTGATTTGCCAGAAAATCACATATTTTATGAGGAACAGACCAAAAATATGAGCCAAAGATCATTCTGCAAAAATCTGGACAGTTGAGAGGTATTACTTGGGCTTCATTCAGTCTAACTCCAGTTTACATAACATACAATTCACTTATGCTGTAGTCATAAACATAAGCCATAGACTGTTTGGTTAGGCTATTACGCTATCATGGAATAGGTGTCATCTTTCACACCTGTTCTGCATATCTCCTGCTATTGGTAGGTCATTGGTTATACCTTATGTGTTTAATTTCTAGCCTATGTGGTTAGTGCTTTATCAAAACTAACACTTTATATAATGCTTGTCACTAAGTATAGCCACTAGTTCATTACCTTATCTATGATATGATAAAATAATATTATTTTCACAATTAAAATGGACAATTGTTAACAAATACCTGACAACCAGCCAAATTATAATTCTTGAATTTTTTACTATTGTAAACATAATTGCAGCTAGCCAGGGCTATGGTGAGAACTATCTAGATGACACAGTGACTGTGAGCAACCTACCTTGCATCTGTTATATCATTTTAAACACCACTCTTTGAATATAAAATTAATAGGGATGTATCTATTACTAAAAAAGTACGACAATCTATGCCAATGAACCTAATAGTTAAACGAGGAAAGATGACCGACTCCTAATTCAGCATGCTCCATTGAATAACAATAAATGCCAAATCTGTTAAGTTAAAAGAGGCAAACAGATACATAAGTTTCATAGATTTTAGCAACTAATTAATGTTTTGAAAGTATTCATCTCCAGTAACATGATGTAATATTTATTTTTTCAGTTTGGACAATAAAAGCTGTTTTTCTTACTCGTAAGTAATCAGCATCTGCATCTTAGAGGCATGCAGGGAAAAGTGCCACCATTCATGTCTATGGTGGGCAATGTGTGTCCTTAACACCCACCACCTAAAATTCTGCAGTTTATGATCGATGAAATTAGGCTATGTGTCAAGTATCCTATTAATAGACTGGGTTCCACAGATAATGTTCCACTATTTGTTCATGGCATATTTTACTTCCACAGAATCCTTTAAGAACATGGACATCTTCCTTTGTTTCACTGTCAGCTTCATTTTATGAATTCACTGTGTTCATTTGTTCCCTTTGTGGAAGCTTGTCATTCTTCATTTCAGTGTTGTAATGTGGCCAGGTATGCCTTTTATCAGGTTCTCCCTGTACCAATTTTCAAGAAAGTCACATTGTAGTTTGTCCAAATAGAGTAGAAATCTGCAGCATGACACGAAGAATCAGAATCAACCCCACCCCCCCCTTATTTTCCATTTGGTTCATAGGGTCAGGGTGTCACATCAACAACAACCATTACCTACAGAGACAAACATATAGATGGATAGATAGATAGGGTTTTTCTTTTTGGCTTTGCCCATAAGTTGTGTTTTGCCCTTTGGTTTTGTCAATGTTCTTTTTATATAAGGATCATGTGACTGTGCCATGATCTCAGAGTTAGTTTATATATATAATGAGCAGAGCATGTATGGGATGTAGTGGAGCTTATGTCCCTGCAAAAAATATATTTTCTTTGCATTTTTTTTAAGTATTTGATTTGTGAACAATTATGTTTACTTTGTATCACTGTTTATTTTATTTAAGGACCTGTAGTAAAAGAGTGTGTGTGTGTGTGTGTGTGTGTGTGTGTGTGTGTCTGTGTGTCTGTGTGTGTGTGTGTGTGTGTGTGTGTGTGTGTGTGTGTCTGTGTGTGTGTGTGTGTGGACGCGCTTGTGTCTGTGCATGTTGGATGGTGCCACATTGAACAAAGAAGCTGAGCTAGAGTGGAACCTGTGCTCTTTATGGATGATCTTGTGTCAGTAAAGTGGAGTTGCTGCACCTACGGTTAGGTAGCCAGAACTGACATCTCCTGCTACTTCAACCCCCCATCTGTTGCAGCATTTTGTTTTTTTGATAGAGGCGGGCAATGCCATATACTGCACCTGTACACTGTGTGTCCGTGTGTGTTTTTGTGCATGGGTTGTTTAAAAGAGAATGATTTGACATGGCAGGGATGGAGCCTAACCTCTTATATCGACAGACTGTGAGGTGTCCATAGCTGACATCACCATCACATGTTGAATCAGTATCTTATGGAGAGATGGACAAATGAATATGGTTTATGTGTACATTGTTGGTATTTGAGGTTACCATGGGTGGTGTGACAGAATGATCAAGCCTGTCTAAGCTAACAGGTAACCGCTTAGGTGAAACCTTGTAGTCAGTGTAGTGTGCTTTCCACCACTTATGCTTTCTTGGGTTTTGCCTGCTTTCATTTTGAGAACCTCATAGAGCATGTTAAAATGACCGTCAAAATTACCATAGGAATCTTCTTTTTGGTACCATTGTGGAGCAGTTTTGTCAAACTTGATAAGGTTTAGAAGATATACAGAGAAGCGGTGGTGGTGCTGCGGTAGCATTGTCGCCTCACAGTAAGACGCTGTTCGATTCTCAGCTAGAGCGTCTTCTGCGTGGAGACATTCGTGAATGGGCGTACCTTCGTTAAAGGTTGTGCGTCAGGCCTGGCAAACCGTTACGTAAAAATCAACTGCCAATCATTAGCGGACCGGAGTTCTGCTGTGGCGACCCCTAACCGGGAAAAGCTGAAAGACACAAACAAACAGAGAAGCTCTCAGATTGTTTTAACCTTCTGCCTAAATTTTACAAAGGAAGTTTGGCTCAGTTTTCCCATTACATCAAACAAACAAACCATCTCAGCAATATTCTCATAGGGAAACCATAAGAAAGAGTAGTGGGGAGGTTGTAGAACGCACACAATGGAACCCTGACAATCTATGTGGGTGACTGATGTCAGAATGGATATGTAAAGGGCACTTTGCCACTACCCTCCCTGACACTCTCTTACACTATCTTAAGAGTGAGATTCTCCGATTCTGTTTCTGACAACTTCTATTAGAGTGATTCAGTAGCAAGACATCAGACTTGTACAGCACAGTGTAGCACATCCAGGGACATAAGCTGTGCATCCCCATACTGTCCTACAACACATGCCTCATTGGGAGGAGGTTATATAAGTAGTTGTATATACCCATCAATGAAAAAAGAAGCCAAATAAGTGAATTTGCCTAGAGATCAGCTTTGGATCTTAACAGAATCTCATGTGCCCTTGTGGAAAACATGGCTGTTATCTAGGCCAGTGGAAGAAAATGTATTGTGAACCAAGCCTGACTTGAGTATTAATCTGTATCCTTAGTTTTAAAAAATGGTTTCCTCTGTGGTACTTCTCATGTCTTCTCTGATGCTATTGTTTCGATTCCTGTGAATGTGCTAAGCAGTTGCCTGACTTAGAGTTCACACGAATATGCATAACACCTCCTTCATCTTTTGTGGATGAGTAGTGAATTGAAGTTAGACTGAGGAGTCGTGATGTCTGCATAGACAAGTCACCTTCTCAGCATGATACCTGTTAGCTCTGCTTGCCCTTTCCTGTTGTGAGCATCAGTCTTTGTTATTCATTAGGCTTCACAGGTTAGCCACCTGTAGATGCTGAGAGACATGAAAGCTGTCTTATCTGCAGAACTGATCTGTTTTTCACATTAGAGAATGCCTTATGATGTGTCTTTATGCATTGCTGTTGCCAAGGGCAATTTGTGCATTTGCTGTCTTTACTGTACTTTGAAGTTACAGATTAGTTGTTTAAAGTGAAAACTTTACATTTTTGGACCCCTTCCTTTTGATGAAGCCACGGCCCTTCCTTGTGGTCCATCTGCATTGATTTTTGGGTATAATCCTACTATGTTTGGTGTCCCTATGCAAAATGGCCATTATATAAATCCCTCACGCTATCTCTCTCTCATATATATATATATATATATATATATATATATATATATATATAAATATACAGAGAGTGAGTGTGTGTGTGTGTGTGTGTGTGTGCCAGTATATTTATGCATGTACACGTGTGTGGGTGCCCATACATTTTATATATATATATATATATATATATATATATATATATATATATATATATATATATATATACACCTCTAGAATATGCTTATCTATACATCAAAATATATATATACATATATATATATATATATATATATATATATATATATATATTTATATTTATTTTTTATATAAAAAAAAAAAAAAAAATATTTAATTTTTAATAAATTTTTAATTTAAAAAATTTTTTTTTTTTTAATTTTTTAAAAAAAAGGATAAATGCCCCCCCCCTTTTAAAAAATTAGGCTTGTTGATGGGTTTTTTAATGGGGTTGGGTTTTTTGTTGTGTTTTTTTGTGGGGGTTTTTGGGGTGTTTTATATATATATTTCAAGGATTCAACAAGAAACACCACAGCAGTCAAATAAACAGTTCACCTCACGCTGAAATACTTGTCAAGAACAACAAGGAGTAGTAGTAAAAAACACAAGTATATCCAGTACGGAATGGCAGCATATACTCACAAAGTTCAAAAATAAGCCAACGATGTATATAATTAAAAGTTTCTTCTTTATTCCAAACGTAAAAACATGAGAAATGAGCGCTTTCGCGTATCAACCATACGCTTCATCAGATTTCATTATTTGCTCGAGTAACTTAGTTTAAATAGCTTATGCATCATATTCAATTGACATAATTAACTCATTAATTAATTAAAGCATTAAAATTTAAAGCAATAGCTAACTTCAGAACCGTTGTTATATATACATTTCATTTGTAAATGTAGCTTCTCATAGTAAAACATAGCATTTTATATCCAATTCATTAAGTAACTAAACCCATATTAAAAGATCATCAGAAGTATAATTTATGTCTTGTATATAACTTGTGATTTTCTCACATATATGTGTGTGTGTGTGTGTGTGTGAGTGTATGTAATTTTTTCTAGTAACCAAATATTAGTACATAATTTTGATAATAAACAATTGCCCACCACCCAACTAAACAAAAATAGGAGAATGTATAATGTATTTTGTGTCCTAGCTCACCTGTGCATATCTGTGTTTGTGACCCTGTGATCTCTGGGTATTGTTACACCATGTAAAGTAATATTTGACTACAAAGATGTGCTGGATATGACCACCCATACGAGGGAGGATGATCACTCATATTCACCCAAATTGCTTCACTACCTTTTCATGGTCAAACTGTTTGTAAATATTTTACAAAGTGGTATAATAATCATTTTATTTTGTATGAAGCCAAAGCATTGAACAATAGGTGAGACGTTGGACTGGTCGTTTTGATTCCAGTGTTTAAACATATCCAGCTCTAACTTGGTCATAATCTAGGATACAAAACTATTAGGCTCTGAGAGGAATGTACTCAAACTCAACAATGAGACATATTTCGGTGTTCTTCCTTGCACCACATTCTTGACATTCCACTGTCCTGCCTAAAATGTGGCCTCATTGTAGCCATCTCTGTGAAATGATCTGCTCAAGTTCTTTATTGATGACCTTTACTATCTACTGCATGCAAAGAGGCCTTAACGCTTGACCAAAGGTATGTGTTGGTAACAATGTCTATCGTTAACAGTGTCACTGCTTACTGTGAGTCATGCTGAAGTATCTTCCTATTTTTTTTCCCAGCCCTTAAGTATGCTTCTAATATATCTTTTGCTATTTGCTAGTTCCTAGTTGAAAAAGCTTGTATTCTTGTTTTATGTGGCATTATTTTTTAAGTTATTTTTTCTGTCTCCTTTGCCTGCAGATGATTTAACCTCGGCCATGACTTTGCCCATTTGTTCTCCGTCACCAGGGCAAGAGACAGCTATAATGTGGGCATCATTCAGGCAGCAATGAGAGATTTTCTATTGTCTAGCCCTCTCCTTTCCTTTTCTACCAGCAGATGTGAAGGTCTGTTATGTCTTTCCCTGTGGAAGTGTGGAACACTAACAGAAAAACATGACTTAAATCATTTGCAGAATTATTTTATCTATTTATTTATTTATTTTCTGGCTATTCATTTTGTCTGCCTCCAAATGTTTGGGGTTTTTAATACTCTGACAGGAGTGGATCCTATTCTTAAGCCTGTATATTATTTGAGGTCGTTTAGTATTGCTTCAGTCATTGATGTTAGCCAAGAGTGCTCTTCTCAACATCTGCAATGTACTCAGCATTGCTTCCTTCTGCAATACATACAATATTGCATATATTGGTATTATATTTAAAAATTATTATAGATTCTCTATTTTATTAGTCCTGCTGCTCCTACTATTATTAAAATTGTGTGGGTATCTTTAATCCCCATTGCTCTCCTTTCAGCTCGCAAAGCGTGATATTTTATGTCTTTGTGTGTGGGGAAAGGCAGAGTGGTTTAGCTATGTTTAAAATAATCACATGATGATAGTTTACCCTTGATACACCATTGTAGTTAAACATGACCACTCTGAGGTTTGCTACTGGTTTGAATACTTCATTTTAGTTTTCTCTTTTTAAAGCCATGGTTAAATTACAACAGTATACGGCTCAGCTAACAAATTCCTGAGCTCAAACAGTGTACTTATGTACTTTTGGTTATTCTATTTTATACTTCTGATTAGATTGATGCATATCAGCTAACTTTTATAATAATAACTCAATATTTCCAGATCTGTGGGTGTGTTAAGATAGTTTTTGTTCTATTGTGTATGTTTTATTGTGGTGTTTACTCTATATTTTTATTTTTGTATGCATACCCAAAATGCAGTTATAATTATATTTCTGATTTGTTTGTATTAGATATACACAGACACATACATACATGCTCACAAGCACACACTCATACACACATCGAGAAAACAAGATGTGCTTCCCTGTTTGTCTGCATTTGTCACAATTAACTTTCCTTAGTACTTTGCGTAATTGCTCCATTATATTAACTTATTTTTGAGATCCAATTGCTTCATGAATGAGTAATAATTGACACTCATTTGTGCAATCACTAGTGCATGACTGTCCATCTCTTCATCAGAGTGTCAAATTACTAGCGTATTGCAATTTTCCCCTTCCTCCCAAAATGTGACACAGAATATAAGTAGAAAGGTGTGTGGGGGGGGGTACAAACCCCACACACCTCAAGGGGTATATAGAGGTATTCCCATGCAAAAACACATACTTGAGTGTTTTTTAGTCACAAATGTCATTTCTGTTTGGGAGCTTTGGCTCACTTATGATGATAGTTGCCAGAGGCAGGCACTAATGAGTCAATAGCCCATCAGGGGCACTCATATGCCTCCACAATATCTACTTTGCTAACCATAGTATTGCTTCTAGGTTTTCCTCATAGCTTGCATTGCCTGTATGATACTGTGAGATTGTATTTGACAATGTTGTTTTGATCCCAGCACATTTGCTATGTGATCCACCTTCCCAAAGAATGATAATATTATTTCCTTCCTTTCCTTCCTGCCTGTTAACACATAACTCGACATAGCAATTATAATGGTCTGCTAAACCTCTTCAATTGTTATTTAGACACTGGAACCATATTATCCCCATAAACCATTTGGCAAAAGAAAGTCTATCCACCCTCAATATGTTTCATATCTAATACAGAACTTATGATATGACTCTGCAGCATTTTACTCCAGATGGCCTTTGATTCTTAGCTCTTTGATACAGTCTCCATTCTTACAATAACATTTAGGATAATTTGTCCTTGTATGGATACTTGCACCACATAATGAAGTGATCGGCTCAGGAGGTCTTCCATAATATGCTTGTTTATGTTGTTGTGTCTTTCGACTTTTCCCAGTTAGGGGTCGCCACAGCAGAACTCCGGTCCACTGATGATTGGCAGTAGATTTTTATGTGCCGAGTTTGTTTATATATATGTATAATTATCTGTCTCCATATATTTGTGTGTGTGTTCCTATGCAAAAACATTTTATATCTTTGAGTATGCATTTTTCAGGGTTGACATTTTGAGATATGGTTATTTTCTGTTTTATTTGGTTCTGTAATATTTTGTAGAACTGGTTATCTTACATAGACCCATTTCTCTCTGTCTCTCTCTCTCTCTCCCTCTGTCTCTATAAATATACGCACACACACAAATATATATATATGTTTGTGCAGAAAAAAGTATCATAATATATAGACAAACTCATTTGACACTTTAATGAAGCACTTATAACTTCTTGAGTAAGCAATACTTATTGAAAATAAAAAGATATGAAATAGATGAGTGCTTTTGCCCTTAGTTGAGCTCATACCTCTCAATCTCTTATTGTAAGAAATCTGGACAAAGGCTGAAAAAACAGAGGGGGGGGGACAAGGGCCCAAAAACAGGGACACTTTTTAAATACTGCTCTTATAAACTTAGGAAGTTGCTAAAGTAATAGGGTTTGTTTACATTTTCTGAAGGATTTGAAGTCTGAAACTCAAATGTATGTTATTATTCAGTGACTTTAATTCTCAGATCATCCCAGTGATTTGCCAGAAAATCACATATTTTATGAGGAACAGACCAAAAATATGAGCCAAAGATCATTCTGCAAAAATCTGGACAGTTGAGAGGTATTACTTGGGCTTCATTCAGTCTAACTCCAGTTTACATGACATACAATTCACTTATGCTGTAGTCATAAACATAAGCCATAGACTGTTTGGTTAGGCTATTAGGCTATCATGGAATAGGTGTCATCTTTCACACCTGTTCTGTGTATCTCCTGCTATTGGTAGGTCATTGGTTATACCTTATGTGTTTAATTTCTAGCCTATGTGGTTAGTGCTTTATCAAAACTAACACTTTATATAATGCTTGTCACTAAGTATAGCTACTAAGTTTGTTACCTTATCTATGATATGATAAAATAATATTATTTTCACAATTAAAATGGACAATTGTTAACAAATACCTGACAACCAGCCAAATTATAATTCTTGAATTTTTTACTATTGTAAACATAATTGCAGCTAGCCAGGGCTATGGTGAGAACTATCTAGATGACACAGTGACTGTGAGCAACCTACCTTGCATATGTTATATCATTTTAAACACCACCCTTTGAATATAAAAATGAATAGGGATGTATCTATTACTAAAAAAATACAACAATCTATGCCAATGAACCTATCAGTTAAACAAGGAAAGATGACCGACTCCTAATTCAGCATGCTCCATTGAATAACAATAAATGCCAAATCTGTTAAGTTAAAAGAGGCAAACAGATACATAAGTTTCATAGATTTTAGCAACTAATTAATGTTTTGAAAGTATTCAACTCCAGTAACATGATGTAATATTTCTTTTTCAGTTTGGACAATAAAAGCTGTTTTTCTTACTCGTAAGTAATCAGCATCTGCATCTTAGAGGCATGCAGGGAAAAGTGCCACCATTCATGTCTATGGTGGGCAATGTGTGTCCTTAACACCCACCACCTAAAATTCTGCAGTTTATGATCGATGAAATTAGGCTATGTGTCAAGTATCGTATTAATAGACTGGGTTCCACAGATAATGTTCCACTATTTGTTCATGGCATATTTTACTTCCACAGAATCCTTTAAGAACATGGAAATCTTACTTTTTGTTTCACTGTCAGCTTCATTTTGTGAATTCACTGTGTTCATTTGTTCCCTTTGTGGAATCTTGTCATTCTTCATTTCAGTGTTGTAATGTGGCCAGGTATGCCTTTTATCAGGTTCTCCCTGTACCAGTTTTCAAGAAAGTCACATTGTAGTTTGTCCAAATAGAGTAGAAATCTGCAGCATGACACGAGGAATCAGAATCAACCCCACCCCCCTTATTTTCCATTTGGTTCATAGGGTCAGGGTGTCACATCAACAACCACCATTACCTACAGAGACAGACATATAGATGGATAGATAGGGTTTTTCTTTTTGGCTTTGCCCATAAGTTGTGTTTTGCCCTTTGGTTTTGTCAATGTCATAATTAGTTCTTTTTATATAAGGATCATGTGACTGTGCTGTGATCTCAGAGTTAGTTTATATATATAATGAGCAGAGCATGTATGGGATGTAGTGGAGCTTATGTTCCTGCAAAAAATATATTTTCTTTGCATTTTTTTAAGTATTTGATTTCTGAACAATTATGTTTACTTTGTACTCACTGTTTATTTTATTTAAGGACCTGTAGTAAAAGTGTGTGTGTGTGTGTGTGTGTGTGTGTGTGTGTGTGTGTGTGTGTGTGTGTGTGTGTGTGTGTGTGTGTGTGTGTGTGTGTGTGTGTGTGTGTGTGGACGCGCTTGTGTCTGTGCATGTTGGATGGTGCCACATTGAACAAAGGAGCTGAGCTAGAGTGGAACCTGTGCTCTTTATGGGTGATCTTGTGTCAGTAAAGTGGAGTTGCTGCACCTACTGTTAGGTAGCCAGAACTGACATCTCCTGCTACTTCAACCCCCCATCTGTTGCAGCATTTTGTTTTTTTGATAGAGGTGGGCAATGCCACGTACTGCACCTGTACACTGTGTGTCTGTGTGTGTTTTTGTGCATGGATTGTGTAAAAGAGAATGATTTGACATGGCAGGGATGGAGCCTAACCTCTTATATCGAGAGACTGTGAGGTGTCCATAGCTGACATCACCATCACATGTTGAATCAGTGTCTTATGGAGAGATGGACAAATGAATATGGTTTATGTGTACATTGTTGGTATTTGAGGTTACCATGGGTGGTGTGACAGAATGATCGAGCCTGCCTAAGCTAACAGGTAACCGCTTAGGTGAAACCTTGTAGTCAGTGTAGTGTGCTTTCCACCACTTATGCTTTCTTGGGTTTTGCCTGCTTTCATTTTGAGAACCTCATAGAGCATGTTAAAATGACCATCAAAATTACCATAGGAATCTTCTTTTTGGTACCATTGTGGAGCAGTTTTGTCAAACTTGATAAGGTTTAGAAGATATACAGAGAAGCGGTGGTGGTGCTGCAGTAGCGTTGTAAGACGCTGTTCGATTCTCAGCTAGAGCGTCTTCTGCGTGGAGACATTCGTGAATGGGCGTACCTTCGTTAAAGGTTGTGCGTCAGGCCTGGCAAGCCATTACGTAAAAATCAACTGCCAATCATTAGCGGACCGGAGTTCTGCTGTGGCGACCCCTAACCGGGAAAAGCCGAAAGACACAAACAAACAGAGAAGCTCTCAGATTGTTTTAACCTTCTGCCTAAATTTTACAAAGGAAGTTTGGCTCAGTTTTCCCATTACATCAAACAAACAAACCATCTCAGCAATATTCTCATATGGAAACCATAAGAAAGAGTAGTGGGGAGGTTGTAGAACGCACACAATGGAACCCCTGACAATCTATGTGGAGTGACTGATGTCAGAATGGATATGTAAAGGGCACTTTGCCACTACCCTCCCTGACACTCTCTTACACTATCTTAAGAGTGAGATTCTCCGATTCTGTTTCTGACAACTTCTATTAGAGTGATTCAGTAGCAAGACATCAGACTTGTACAGTACAGTGTAGCACATCCAGGGACATAAGCTGTGCATCCCCATACTGTCCTACAACACATGCCTCATTGGGAGGAGGTTATATAAGTAGTTGTATATACCCATCAATGAAAAAAGAAGCCAAATAAGTGAATTTGCCTAGAGATCAGCTTTGGATCTCAACAGAATTTCATGTGCCCTTGTGGAAAACATGGCTGTTATCTAGGCCAGCGGAAGAAAATGTATTGTGAACCAAGCCTGACTTGAGTATTAATCTGTATCCTTAGTTTTAAAAAATGGTTTCCTCTGTGGTACTTCTCATGTCTTCTCTGATGCTATTGCTTCGATTCCTGTGAATGTGCTAAGCAGTTGCCTGACTTAGAGTTCACATGAATATGCATAACACCTCCATCTTTTGTGGATGAGTAGTGAATTGAAGTTAGACTGAGGAGTCGTGATGTCTGCATAGTCAAGTCACCTTCTCAGCATGATACCTGTTAGCTCTGCTTGCCCTTTCCTGTTGTGAGCATCAGTCTTTGTTATTCATTAGGCTTCACAGGTTAGCCACCTGTAGATGCTGAGAGACATGAAAGCTGTCTTATCTGCAGAACTGATCTGTTTTTCACATTAGAGAATGCCTTATGATGTGTCTTTATGCATTGCTGTTGCCAAGGGCAATTTGTGCATTTGCTGTCTTGACTGTACTTAGAAGTGACAGATTAGTTGTTTAAAGTGAAAACTTTACATTTCTGGACCCTTTCTTTTGATGAAGCCATGGCCCTTCCTCGTGGTCCATCTGCATTGATTTTTGGGTATAATCCTACTATGTGTGGTGTCCCTATGCAAAATGGCCATTATATAAATCCCTCACGCTATCTCTCTCTCATATATATATATATATATATATATATATATATATATATATAAATATACAGAGAGAGAGTGAGTGTGTGTGTGTGTGTGTGTGTGCGCGTATATTTATGCATGTACACGTGTGTGGGTGCCCATACATTTTATATATATATATATATATATATATATATATATATATATATATATATATATATATATATACACCTGTAGAATATGCTTATCTATACATCAAAATATATATATATATATATATATATATATATATATATATATATATATTTATTTTTTTTTAATGTATAGATATGCATATTGTGCAGGTGTGTATGTATATGTGTGTGTGTGTGTGTGTGTGTGTGTGTGTATATATATATATATATATATATATATATATATATATATATATATAGGTTCATAGATTCATAGGTTCATACTAGGCTATCTGCCCTAGGGCATTTATAAGCCTAGCCAGAGTGTGTTTGGCTTTCGCCACCCATTTTAAATTAATTTTGCTATGCCCTTTTTCGAGGTTAGTATACTGTGCCTCTGTCTAACAGTGACACAGAAGTGATACCTGGGTAAACCTACGATCCCCATCCACTCATCAAGATTCCTCTTGAAGAGAGTCAATGAGGGACTCTGCCTAACCTGGACTGGGATTTTATTCCAGAGTGAAGGGAGCCTCTGGGTTATGAATCTGTCCCTCCAGCATGTCCTATTTATTTCAGTGCTGAGGTTCAAGTCTCTCGATCGCGTAGCTCAATGGGATTTGGATTTTCTGAGGTGCAGCATGTCCATTAATTCCGGGTTGGACATGGCTTTATACGTCAGGCACAGATCGCCTCTGAGCAGGTGGTATGCCACTGAGTAGAGCTGGAGTTTCTTTAACCGGGCAGCATATGGCATCTGTTTGAGCCCTTTGATCCTCTTGGTGAGGTACTTTTGGGGTCTTTCCAGTTGCTGCAGGTGTCTGGAAAGGTACATCCCAAAAGGGGCATTATACTCAATTATGGGCCTGATGAGGAATGAGTAAAGAGGCACGATGACCTCCCCTGATCTAGATGTGAATCCCTTCATGATTAGGTGGGCTATATAAAATGTTTTTCTAACCACTTTGGCCACGTGGTTGTAAATTGAGAGATTGCTATCAACTTGGGTCCCCAGATCCCTAATTACTTCTTCCGTACTTAATGGATTACCACTTATGTGGTAATTTGTGGGCACTTTGTTTTTGCCAAAGGGGATGACTATACACTTTTTGGCATTTAGCTTGAGGCCATGGCTCTGGCACCAGTTGTCTGTTTCTATGAGGCCCTTTTGGAGGATGCTTGTGTTGGCTGGACAGTCGATTATGGTGCCCAGTTTGGAGTCATCTGCGAACTTGGTCAGCCACAGTCCTTCCATGTTGGCCTGTACCTCTGAGAAATATATACCTAACAAGAGAGGTCCCAGGACTGAGCCTTGTGGGATGCCACTTTGCAACCCATTTAGTGACATAGGGGTTTATATTTAAGCTGGTGAGCTTATCTATAATGCTTGAGTGGGGTATTGTATTGAAGGCTTTTGCGAGGTCCAGGTAGGCTGTGTGGACCACCTTCCCCTCGTCAATGGCCTTGGTGACTGTTTCAAAGAAATTGACCAGGATTAAGAGGCAGGATCTGCCCTTAACAAAGCCGAACTGGGTAGGATCCAGTGTCTGTAGGTCCCCAATATCTTTATTTATAAGGTCCATGATGATCCTTTCCATAGCTTTGCAGACCAAGCTAGTCAGGCTTATGGGGCAATAGTTTCCAGGATCCGTTGAGGCACCACCTTTGTGGAGAGGGACCACCATTGCTGTACGCCACTCTTTGGGTACATATCCTGTAGTAAGGCTGAGATTGAACAGTAGTTTTATGTTTGGGTTTAGCTCTTCTTGGAGTTCATGTAGGACGCAGCCCGGGACCCCGTCTGGTCCCATTGATGCTGTGTTTTTTGCTTTGGAGAGGGCGGCTCTTACCTGAGCATCTGAGATGTCAGGGGGGCAGCACTCTGCTGGGATATATAATTTGCCCTTTTGGTGGGGAGGGGGGAGAAGTTTGCGCTGAACCTGTCAGCTAGGATGTTGGCAATGTCTGTGGGTTCGGTGTATTTTTTGTCATTTTGGACTAATTCTGAGCATATCTGGGAATTCCCACCCAGGTTCCTAACATAACTAAAGAAAGCCTTGTGATTATCCTTAGTGTCCTGTGCAATTTTTCTCTCAAAGCTGGCCTTAGATGATTTTTATGAGTGCCCGTAGTTTTTTGCTAATACTGATCAGAGATGCCTTCCCTTTTTGGGATTTTGCTCTATCATGTAGTAGCTTCCTCCTTCTATTGTATAGTTTGTTTATATATATATATATATATATATATATATATAATATACATAAAGTATATATATATATATATGTCTACTTTAGAACACCGACATGCCAAAACACCGAGACCAGAAGATCGACAACTGAGATGACCGACTGTTTAAAAGCCCGACGCTGAGAACACCGACATGTTAAGGTAAGTGTACGATAGTGACAGACTTTAGGGTTAGGGGCTGGTTAAGTGAGTTAGGGTTAGGGCATGGGTTAGGTGAGTGTGCGATAGTGACGGACCTTAGGGTTAGGGTTTAGGTTAAGGTTGGTGCATAGATAGTTGTGTATGTAAGGTTTAGTGTAGGTTTGTAAGGTTTTTCGGGTGCTTGTGTGTGTGTTTTTTGGAAAAGGTATTTGTTTTGTTGATTGTTGGGATTGTGGTTTGTCGGGCATGTGAAGTTGTGTGCTTTTGAACTGTCAATCTTCCAGTCTCGGTGTTCTAAAGTAGACCCATATATATATATATATATATATATATATATATATATATATATATATATATATATATATATATATATATATATATATATAAAATGATAAAATGGAGTGACAGTGGCAGGTAGTGACCAATTCATTTGGTAGGGTATATCACTGAGCTATGCTGCAAAGTTGAAATGGCAGCAGCATGGGGGTGAATGGGTATTATTGGGACCCACAGATGCTGTGTTCTTGGCCTTGGAGAGCCATTTGAGTACTTGCTTTCTCTTTGATAACTGATGGAGTTATGGATATTGGCATTTCCTGAGGGACATCAGGCAGTGAGGGGGGATTAAATCTGGAGCTGAATTTGTTGGCCAGGAGGTTAGCTTTATCCTCTGGCTCTGTACAGGTGGCATGGCATCATTTACAAATAATTCAGTACATTGCTTTGTATTACCTTTGAGGTTGGCATAGGTGAAGAAAGCTTTGTGATTGTCCTTGGCCTTGGATGCTAATTTTACTTCAAATATGCCTTTGTTAGATTTGACTAGCTCACCGACTTGCTTGTTTTGGTTGATGAGGGAGTTTTACCTTGCTGGACGTTGTACCTATTACTTTTTGGCATGCATTTCTTCCTTTTGTTGTACACCTCATTGATGAGATTTTACTAGGATGGCTTATGTTTTGATCTTGCTTTTAATGCAGGTAGGTACAGCTGTCTCTATGCACCTATTAATATGATTATACAGGGTTTTTATGAATGATTCCTCATAGGCAGCAGTGTTTTCATAGTTTGTGGCAGCTTACAATTTGGCCAGAGTGTCAGTTATTAGGAGAAAGTTTGCCCTAGAATAATTCCTAAAAGTTCCAGGGTTAGCTGGTGTGTTTGCTTTTATCCTTACTTCAAAGAAGACACCCTGATGGTCTACACAGAACAGTGAGGACATTACTCTGGGGGAGGGTGAAATATTTCTTCCATGTTTGTGAGGACCATGTCAATATTTGCACCCCTAGTGGGTGTACAGACTAAATGGTCCATGGTGTTTGCATATACAAAGTATAGCAATGCTAAGCCTGCACGTTAGTGGGTCCTTATATTAGAGCAGTTAAAATCACCCTTGAGTATGGTATTGGATCGAACGGGGGCTCTCTCCAGTATATTTAACTATGTATTATGGTTTTCCTAGGTCATAGAGAGGGACCTATAATTGCAAAGATATGGCATGGTTTCCTGAGCTGGCTTAGCTATATCAGTAGGTTTATCAAGTTGACAAATTTCTAAAAAAGGAAGTATGGGGTAGACAGCATTTCAACTAATATTCAGAATCCCAGATGGGGCCAAGTGCAGCCCATCCCTGGCTGCAGTGTGGTATGTCAGCCATATCCTCTCATGCTGATAAATATTGTAGCCCATTCAAACGATACTGTACTCAAAGCCATTTATTAAAGTCAGTAATTTTCTTTTTATATTGTGTCATTATCTTTGGAGAAGGCAGAATGCTAGGCTCACACTGGCATGGGGCACATAGCCCAAGAGCTCCATAATGACTATCTTCATGTAGTCCAGGGAGGTACTTAAGTTGTTTATTCCCACATGGACTAAGAATGAGAGTGAGTCATAGAACTTCTAGCTCGACTTACACATTTTTTTTTTCATTTTAGCTTAGCACGGTCAGTTATCTATGCTCCCAGTGCTGTTACAAGTGTTTTCTGACAGCACCATAATGATGTGGTACATAAACTACACAGGATCATACCCTCTGTCTATACTAGCTATGGTAGCCTCCGATATAAATTTTCAGCACAATTTCACTCTGCAGGCATGTTATATATACTCAGTACAAAATTTTGTGGGAGAGAAGCTGGGCAGGACCAGGACAGACTCTCATGAAATGGAAACTGAATCAGGATCTTCCTGGAATTAATTCATCTGTGAAGAACATCTCTAACAAATCATTTCACCACCACTAACAGCCAGTTCAAAAATTTCAGCTCCAGGACTTCATGCAAAAAGACAGGGAAACCAAATTTTCATTTTCTTAGACAGGAACGATCCTTTTCTAACAATATCCCGCGCCATTTTGAAGATACACAAGGACTCTACAAATATCATTGTGGTGACTCTTCTCTGACCCAGACAACAGCAGTTTTTGTTCAGTTGGAAATCCAGCCATCCAGAATCCCGGTTTCCTATTCTGCACATTGGGGTCAGTGTGTCTTTTCAGCAGTGACAGTCTTCTAAAGGCAATGTTTGCACCACCTGGTAGATGCTCCTTTTGAAGTATTTCTTAACACACCATACTCACATTTATGGCCAATTTAGAGTGTTCAGTCCACCTACAGCATGTGTTTGTAATGTGAGAGAATACCAGAGCACCCAGAGGAAACCCACATGAACACAGAGAGGACATGTAGACTCCATACAGAAGGCCCCCGCAGCCAAGAATCAAATGAGGGAATTTCTTGCTGTGAGGCAGCAACACTATCCACTGTGCTACTTTTGATATCAATACCATGAGACTGCAGGACAATTACCACATGCCGCCTCACAGACCAGACATATTCATACAAGAGATGTTGGCTGCATCGTAACCCCAAAAACCTATGACTAACTGCATACATGATAGAATCTTAATACCTTTTAGGCACATAATGTCTGAAAACATGCTGCAGGCATTATAGGAAGCTGGAAAACCTACATTATGATTATTCTTGGCTGTGATTGCTAATTTTTTCTCAAAGTTGCCCTTAGAGGATTTTATAAGTTGTCTTATTTGTTCATTTAGGCTTAGGAGGGTGCTTTTCTAGTGCTGGGACCTCCCTTTGGCATTCTTAGACAACAGCTTCTTAAGCTTGTTGTATAGTTTATCTATGTGAGCTGTCCACCAGGGTGGCTTGTTTTTCCTTGAGACTCTAACTTTGGTCTTATCCGGCACAACCGAGTCTATACTTTTGTATAATTGTTGGTACAGGACATCAGAATATAGTTGCCAAGATCATCTGTGGGGACTGGGACTTGGAAATCGTTAATGCCAACCGCTCTGAGGGTATAATTGCTTTGAAGTTTTTTAATCTGACTTCACCTCTGATGGGTTCTGGAGTTACTGCTACTTCAAAAGTGACTGACTTATGAATAGATTTTACTAACAAGGATTCTACACTTATGGTAGTGCTAAGGTCTCTCATGTGGGTGAAACACCAGGTCAAGTATATTTGTGCCACTTCTAGGGTTTTGTACAATTTGTAACAGGGCATTTGAGTTACCAAAGTCAAGGAACTTTTGTGCAAGTAAGGGTTCATGTAGGTTGCCCACTTGATGGTAGGATAGTTAAAAATCCTCGTATGACAAGAGTGTTAGGTTGCATTTTGATTGACCTCTGCCTCATCTGATGCTATTATTAAGATTACTGTGAATATGCTAAGCCATTATCTCTGACTTAGGGTTCACAGGCATATGCATCACTCCTCCTCCTTCATGTTCCGTTGTTGAACGGGCGATTGAATGTTATCAACTGACGAGTCATGATGTTTGCATAATTAATTCATCTCCTCAGCATGATACCTGTTAGCTCGTATTACCCCTTCCTGTAGCGAAATCCATAGTCATTGTTATTCATCAAGCTTCACAAGTTATGCACTTATAGCTGCTAAGATACATGAATGCTGTCTTATCTGCATAACTGCTCTGTTTTTAAACTTAGAGAAACTATTATAATCTTTGCCTTTATGCAGTGTTATTGCCATGGGCTGTTTGTACATTTGCAGGCTTTCCTGTACTTTGATGGTACAGCTCAGTTGTTCAAAACCCAAACTTTGCCCTTTGCACCCTTTTCCTTTTCTGAAGCCATGGCCCATCTCTCTTGTACATATGAGTTGATGTTTGTGTATACGCCTAAGTATTGTCATCACAATTGCTTTGTTGATGTTCCTGTGCAAAATGATCTCTGCTATAACAACTAAATGTGTATGATAATAAAATTTCAGCACAGTCGCAGTTACACAGTGCACAACTTTCTACTCCAGTTTTGTCAAGCAAATCTGAGTAAGATAAACACTGGCAGCTATTTCTGCCCGTAAGTACACATGACATCTGCCTTGCTAAATACACTAACCTGAGGTACTTATTCATTGATTTCCATACAAAGTTGCAGTTACTGTGCAGTGCCACTTCCCCATCTCATCCTAATGCTGAACTTCACTTTCTTTGTTTCTGTACAACCGTTTGTAGAGGGGCATACACAGATATCTTTTATTTACAATAAGCAATTTACTAAATTGAATAAGAAGCATACTCCTTATCTGAATCTCTTCATTTAAAAAAGGGCTTGAGACATTTTTCATGCCTTTGTACCAACTGATGCTGTTGATCTGGACAAGAGATGAAAGTGATGCTTTCTCATGTCTATGGCCTAACAGCTTTCCCACAATGATCAGCATTATGATGATGCAGTTTTATGTAATATAATGTGATCGTGAATTGCATGGGTAGCTGAATTTGACTTTCCAGGTGTCTAGTGATACATGATAAAAGTGATTTGACAACAAAGGATTAACATGAACATGTAAAGCAGAAGTGTAATGATGAAGTGGTGATGGGGAATATATGCTGTTTGTGGGATAGTTGTGTGATGTTACAAAGGGCTACTATGTGGAACTGTTTATTTTCTAAGGGTTACATAGATCCAGTTGAAGTTATGTCTCTCAGAACAGTTGTAGTATTGCAAGGTTACAGCAGGATGCCTTAATAGTTGAACTAGTGATACATGGAAGGTTCTGAGATAGGCTTATGTCATGCAGACAGTTTCTGAGATGTGTGTGTTATGATGCCTTATCTCATGGTCAACCTGTAAACCACTCTTTAAAGTAAATACTAGCTGATATTATACTGATATGGCAATGCACTGATGACTTGTGTGGGAAGGGCTAATTCTGTGATGGTAAAGGTATACAGTACTAATATATGTGTGTGAATTATTGCTACTGTTGGAGTTTTCATGTAATGATAGCATCAGCATACCATTGTCACATGATAACAAAAATGTGTGTGTTAGTGGTCTGCTGTTGAAATGTTTGAGAAAATGTAAATTTATATTTATAGAATCATAGGAAGTTACTAGGCTAATGGCCCTTACAAGCCAAGTTAGACTGCTGTTTCCACAATCAGCACCTATAGCTCCTGTCCAAGAGGGACACAGGTGGAACCCTAGGTTGAATTTATACTTGCAGACCCTGCACAAAGGCTGCTGGCTTAGCTTGCTCTTCTGGGTCTGGTATTCCTGAATGTCTAGAAAATACTGTTTCAAGGTGACAAAAAAATAGTCTGCAGGAGCTTCCCCTGTGTTTTGTTTACATGCCTGTATTTTAGACCAGTCAGTCCTAACTTAACACACATCCATAATCGTAACAATCGTGTTCGTTTATCTGTTAATGCATTCCCTATGAGAGTGAAATCTGTTATTTCAGCCTTTTCCAGTAACTGATTTATTATTTCATCTGACGTAACTACCCTCAGCAGTTGATGTAAATCTGTCAAAGTCGGATTGTAACATTCTATTGTAAGTTTTTAATTCTTCTTTGAATTTTAATGGATCTTCTCTAATATTTTGAAAGTTTTTAGACATTGTATGCAAATCTGCACATGTCCAAGGACGATGAACAAGTTCCCTATTGTTAGCCCCCAAAATTTCCCTGAGAGGTGCCAATAGATCCCCTACCAGAGGTTGTAATCTCTTGTGGTACTCTCATGTGAGCGTGTATGGTAAGACACAAAAATGTCAAATACTAATACCCCTGTTGGGGAAGTAGAAGCTATCTGAGAAGGATAGGAAGAAGAACCCCCCTCAACTGCAGATGCCTGTTCAGAAGATGTAGTTTGAACAGGGGAACCAGTCTGAGATGTACCAGTGTCACATGAACTGGGTGTCCAATGGACAGTAGACCGAAAGGTAGGGGTCTGAGAAACAACAGTCTTGTACAGGAGGTACCCATACTGGTGCATATGGGGGTGGGGGTGCAGTATCTATTGGAGGATTATCATCCTCCTCAGAAGTTTCTGCTTTTTGTCCGTCAGTTTGTTCCAATCCTGCTCCTAAGACAGGATAAAGATATCCCATTTTACTGGTCTGTACTGCCTTTTTAACCTCTTACTTGTTGCAACAATTTCTTATTAACATCCTGCAATCCTCTTAATGCTGACTCCTTTTTAAGTGCTTCACTGTACCAAGAATAAAATGATGTAATTTGTTCCTCACTTACCTTGCTTTTTTTCTTCCAAAATGCCTTTCAGTGTCAGCAATTTAGTCTTATCATAAGTTCCATGTAATGGAAATACCCCACCAGAACAATTCTTAGTAAGCTGAAATCAGTCATGCAGATATTTACAACTTTCCTTCCCATAATTAAAATACATAAAATATGTAGATATTCCCTTTTCAGAGATTTGATCTTGCTTACTTATCTTTGATCCCATTTTTCTTATTTTTATAAATCAGTAATAAAAATGTTAGGATTATCTTACAAAGTACAGTTTTGTACCTACCATAAATGTAGATGTCCGAACAGGATAGCATCTGCAGTCATAACAAATGGGTTGTCCTGTCGTCAGGCAGCCCTTCGGTCGGCCGGATTCCAAAGTCTGGGTCCGGCTGCGGCTGATGTCGCACTTCACCCGACGTCATCTCTGCTGGTCTTCGGGTATAAAGGCATCAGCCGACGCCATTTTCCTCAGTGTTTCTTGCCCCAGATGCCAGTTGCCCTCTTGGAAAGCTAAATTTTGGATAAATGCCAATGTTTCCAAAAAAGTAGAAGGCAAACACAAAAAATAACAATGTATGTACATATATACAAACAAATACACCATAAGAGACTCCCCCCCCAGCTAGCTATTAGGAGGGTAATTACCCTAGGAGTACCACAGAGGGAAGGAGGGTGGGTAATCCTGACTGCAGATGCTATCCTGTTCGGACATCTACATTTATGGTAGGTACAAAACTGTACTATGTCCTTCAAGGATGCATCTGCAGTCATAACAAATGGGTAGAATACCATAGCCAAACTAGGGGAGGAGGAAGAAGAATTATGGTGTAGTTAGGATCCCTTGCAGTACAGCAGTGGCAAACCCTGCTCGGGATCTAGAGTATAGAGGTAAATTATAATGCTTGGCAAATGTATGCACGGAGGTCCAAGTAGCCGCCTCAATAATGTCCTTGGTTGCCACTCCTCGTAAGAAAGCTGTGGTAGTGGCTGTAGCCCTTGTAGAATGAGGTCTTATGTTCTGTGGAATTGGTTTTCCGTGGTAGGAGTAGCAGAATCTTATACAATTTCCTATCCATTTGGAGATTGTCTGTTTGGAAATTGCTTTTCCTTCCCTTCCTGTTGCATAGGCTACTAAAAGCTGGTCAGTTTTTCTGTCACCTTTGGTTCTGTCCAGGTAGTAGCGTAACTGTCTATGTACATCCAAGGTATGCAGCAGTCTTTCCCCCCTGTTCTGTGGATTGGGAAAGAAGGTAGGTAGGTGGATTGCCTGGTTTAAAGACACTCTGGATACCACCTTAGGCATAAATGTAGGATTAGTTCTCATGGACACCCTATCTTGATGGAAGATTAGGAAGGGTTGTACTGCCATTAAGGCCTGTAGTTCGAAACCCTCCTTGCTGAAGTAATTGCCAGTAGGAAAGCAGTTTTCCATGATAGGTGTTGAAGATCTGCTGTTGCTGCTGGTTCAAATGGAGGAGTGTCAATTTTTCTAGCACAAAGTTCAAGTCCCATGCTGGTAATGGTGGTTTCCTAGGAGGTTTTACATTCTTGATCCCTCTGAGGAACTGCCTGAGTAGAGGATGCGAAAAGACAGGTGGATCAAGCTGTATTCTGCTGAAATAGCTGATGCATGTATCTTGATGGAGGAATAGGACAGGCCTGTATGTAGAAGCTCTGCCAAGTACTCCAGGATGTTAGCAATATCTATGTTCGACACATCTTTTCCTCTTTCAGTACTCCAAATGACAAACCTTTTCCATTTTCCTGCATAGTTCCTTCTTGTTGAAGGTCTGCGGGCTTCAAGGATAATGTCTTTAACCCTTTGGGATAGGTCTGGGTTAGTTGCTGCTATGTGATGTTCCAGGCAGTCAGTTGTAAGGTTTTTAGGTTTGGGTGCATGATGTTGTAGTTGTTCTGAGTTAACATCAAAGGCATCAGGGGTATTGACCACATTCTCCCCTGAGACATGCTCCTCAACAATGGATACCAGTGTTGTCTTGGCCAATTCGGAGCTATCAGGATTATCCTTGGACGTTCCTCTTTGATTTTCAGTAGTACCTTGTGCATCAAAGGAAGAGGTGGAAATGCATATGCTGTCAGGCCTTTCCAACTGAAGGATAGAGAGTCCACCTTCCATGCAAGTGGGTGGTATGTCCTTGTGCAGAATTTTTGGAGCTGGTGATTGAGTGGGGATGCGAATAGGTCTATTTGTGGCATTCCCCATTTCTTTGTGATGGCCTTGAAGATGTCCGGGTGTAGCATCCATTCGTGAGCATCCGAGGTGGTTCTGCTTAACATGTCTGCTAGGGTGTTTTCTTTTCCGGCACAAATATTGCCTGTAACTGGATGTTGTAGCTCAGAGCCATATTCCAAAGGTCCAGAGTCATTCTGCATAGGGGGTATGAATGAGTGCCTCCCTGTTTGTTGATGTACCACATGACTGTGGTGTTGTCTGTCCTTATCATTAAATGGCCTTCTTTGAGCAATGGTCTGAATTTCTGGATTGCTAGTTTTACTGCCAGCATTTCTTTTTGGTTTATGTGCAGGTGCAGCTGGTCTGGAGTCCACAATCCTTGTATGCATTTGTCCAACATGTGCGCCCCCCAGCCTAGGTCTGAGGCGTCCGTTGTGATGGTTTGGCTTGCTTGAAAGTTGTGGAAGGGCAAGCCTGGGTTTGACTGGCATGCTTGAGCCCACCATAGGAAGTCCTGTTTCAGGCATGGGATTAGTGGGATTTCGGTTTCTAAGCTGTGCCTGTGTTGAGACCATAAATTCTTTAGGTACCACTGTAGCTTTCTCATATGCAGTCTGGCATGTGGGACCAAGATTATGCATGATGCCATGAAGCCCAATGCCTGCAGTACTTTTCTTGCTGTTAGTTTGTTCTGTTTTGTTAATGCCAAGAAATAAAGAGGGAGTTGTTTTTGTTTTTCTGCAGTTAGGAATGCCATTTGTTTTACTGTGTCCAATTCCGCACCAAAGAATGTTCTTGTTTGGGATGGTATCAGTTTTGACTTTTGTAAATTGACTGTGTATCCCAGGGCTTGTAGTAAGCAAATGACCCTTTGTAAATCTGTTGTCAGCTTGCTTTTGTTGTCCGCTTGTAACAGGCAGTCGTCCAGGTATGGATAAATTTGGATTCCCTGTAGCCTGCAGTGAGCGATTACTGATGCCAGGCATTTTGTGAATACTCTGGGTGCAGTAGATAAGCCAAAGGGCAATGCTGAGAATTGATAATGCTCTGATCCTGCAAGAAATCTGAGGTATCTTCTGCAATTTGGTCGTATGGGGACGTGCAGGTATGCCTCCTTGAGATCTAGAGTTACCAGCCAACACTCCTTGCCCAGCATGGGAAGAAGTTGCTGTAGGGTCAGCATTTTGAATTTTGGGACAATGATGTATGTGTTTAAGACGGACAGGTCGAGAATAGGTCTCCAACTTTTCTCTTTTCTTGGTACTAGGAAGAGTCTGGAGTAGAATCCTTTGCCCTGTTCTGTTATTGGTACTCTTTCCACAGCTCTTATCTTTGTTAATTGCGCTATCTGCTTTAGAGCTTCTGTTTTTTGATTTGGAGGTAGATTTGGCATTCCTCTTTTTACTGGTAAGGTGTGGAAGTGGAACCTGTAGCCTTGGTCTATGGTTTGCAAAATCCACTTGTCTTTTGTGATATAGTGCCAATTTTTCGAAAATAAGGCTAACTTTCCACCTAAAGGTGCTGTTATTTGCTCCCTGGTAGGCGGGGTTAGAGTCAAGTCACTGTGATTGTCCTGTTGCAGTGGTAGTGGTTGTGTCTGTGCCTCTGTTATTACCTTGCCACTGTCGTCCTCTGTAGGCACCTCCTCTGGGTTGATTTCTGCCTCTAGAGCATCTATTCCTGCCTCTTTGAGATTTTGAGGAGTCTGGAAAGGACCAATTTTTGGCAGGCCAGTTCCTGCTAAACCTTGGGGGCTGAACCTGTAAGAAATCCTTAACTGTTTGTACAGATTTTGCCTTCTCTTCCATTTTTTTCATTACTTGCTGAGCAGGTGTACCAAATAGACTGGCCTTATCCATAGGAGCATCTAACAGCTTTGCTTTAACATGATCCGGCAAGACCTGTTCTTTCAACCATGCATGCCTTCTTATCACTGTGCCAGTCATGGCTGATCTAAATGAAGCCTCCAGTGCATCATAGCCACATTTTAAAGAATGGTTACTAACCTGCTGAATGTTATTCACCATTTCTAAAACATATTTCTTATCTAAGGAGTCATCAGTGGACAGCTTCTTAGTTAACTGATCAAGCATAAACTCTTGGTATTGGATCATATGAAACTGACAGTTTAAAGCTCTAGCTGAGAGAGTAGCAGAGGTGTAAACTTTTTTCCCCCATCTCTCTAAGGACCTGGATTCCCTTTCAGAAGGAATAGGGGTTTTTGCTGAGGTCGAGGCTACTGCCTTAGGCCCCTGGGATATAGTCTCAGGATCTGCAAGTGGGGCCTTGTATAGGTGGTGATGAGTGTCTGGCACCCTGTAAAATCTATCTGGCTTGGCAGGGGCTGGAGGTAAGGTATCAGGAGCAGTGCAAACATCATTAAATGCATCATCCACAACAGGCAGTACTGGAGGTATAGCTAAGGGCCTATGTTGTGGTAAGTGTAGAAATGTCCTAAGCCTTTTTCTTGAATCTGAGAAATCTTGTCCCTGCCATTGGAATTGTTCTCTCATGGCATGTAAGGTTTCCCCCAAAGGAAAATTCCTCTGGTGGAGAGGCAGATGGAATGGATTCTTCAGCATCGGAATCTTCATAAGTAGAAAAAGGAGCCTCTGGCTGATCCGTAATGTCTGAGTCATCCGAAGAATCATCAGAGGACACTGGCTCGGGGGGCTCTGCTCTATGTCTCTTTTCTGGGGGCTGAGAGGCCCTGTCTGGGTGAGATTGGGATCCCCTAATTAAGGATATTAAATCCTCTGCCAGAGTAAGCATTTGTGAACTAGAAGTGGGCCTGTGTGAGGGGGTCTTACCAGGCACTGATTTAACAGTTTTGGCTGCTTTAGCCCTGGCAAAGGCCTTAATAGACATGGCTGCAGGGGGCCTAGCAGCACCACGTGCTGGGGTAGAGACATCCAAAGGAATGGTGTCTGATAAATCACTAGGAACCACAGTAGTAGGCAAAACTTCTGAGGCCGATTCAACTAAGGTAGCAGGAGCCTCAGTAGTAGTCATGGATTCGACTGAAGATTGACCGGTTTTCTCGGTTCCGGCCGAAACCGAGACACTCGCGGCTTGCTTAACCGTGGTTTCGGCCGAAACCGCGGACCGCGAGTGCCGGTCTTTTTCTTTGCGTTTTTTAACAATTTGGGTAGTCGGAGGATCCGACGGCATAATGTACGCAAAATCTGAGCCGAAAAACTGTTCAGCGAACTCCGACCGACGCCTAAGCATTCGTCGGTTGAAGGAAGCACAGGCCGAACAGGCTGCTACGTCGTGGTCTGGGCCTAAGCAAGGCAGGCAGTAAGAGTGGAAATCTTTATGAGGTATTTGTTTCCCACAAGTTAAACAGTTATTGACCTTTTCTGACATCGGCTGAGGCAAGAAAGAGTCCCCAACGGGGTACTTAGCTTTTTAGAAGTCTTCGAAGTAGTATTCGGTAGTAGTAATCTCTGGATCTGACCGACCGGCACTTGCGAACAGCTTCTGCTTCGGGCGCCACGCGGCAAGAAAGACTGAGGAAAATGGCGTCGGCTGATGCCTTTATACCCGAAGACCAGCAGAGATGACGTCGGGTGAAGTGCGACATCAGCCGAAGCCAGACCCAGACTTTGGAATCCGGCCGACCGAAGGGCTGCCTGACGACAGGACAACCCATTTGTTATGAATGCAGATGCATCCTTGAAGGACATCTCCTGGATCCTGGCAGTTCCGAAAAAAGAAAATAACTGTAGTAATCCACATACCATACAGGGAGGGAAAGGTAGGAAGTCTGTCAGCATGCAGCAACAGAGGAGAGGTTTCAATTAGCCTTTTCCCACAGCACCCCCTTGCTTTCATCCCTGCATGAGCTCAAAAGTTACTGCTCCAGAATTGTGATTGGGATAACGGGGCGGATAGGTACTGTGTCCAGAACTGACCACTCTTTCGGACACTCTGAGGGTACTTTCACACAATCACACTCTTAAGGCCCAGTGTGCTTTTGGGCTCATGAATTTATTTCAACAACACATACCTCTACGTCCTATCATGCGGTAGGCTCATGAATTTGTTTAAACAGTATATAGTCTACATCCCCATAGCTCGGACACTCTGAGGGTACTTTCTCACAATGACACTCTTAAGGCACAGTGTGCTTTTGGGCTCATGAATTTATTTCAACAACACATACCTCTACGTCCTATCATGTGGTAGGCTCATGAATTTGTTTAAACAGTATATAGTCTACGTCCCAATCATGCAGTGGGCTCATGAACTTGTTTAAACTTTATTTTTAGCTTTTCTCTTTTCCTTTTCTTTCTCTCATACATTCATACATTGACAGAATAAAAACATCTCTCATACTTCTTACCTTTCAAGCCTGAAGGTACCGCCTTCGACACAAGGCACTTCCTTGTGTTAATTTGTCCTTTACTGTATGTGCACATACATTTACTATACTCATTTACTGTGGGGGCCTCCCACTATTACTTATATATCTTACAACTACTCAGTCAAACAAAAACACAGTCATGCACTTATACTACATACACAGTCATTGACTTACATTTGCTAAAATTTGTCTAAAAAAAAAGAAATGCAAACCAACCCTTTTCCCCTTACAAAACAGTTTCCCTGCCAAGGCTAGTATGTTTGCACACCCTGAATAGCTGCACATCTGAGTCTCTGACTATGCCATACAAAACAGTGTGGAATTCACAGAAAATCTGTAATGGGCCCTATTCTAGAACTGCCCTGCAGCAATACCAAAGTTAAGATCCATAGAACAGCACCAAATTATTATAGTCATAAATAACATTACAAATTTACCTTGTATGCCTTCAGTTAGGAACAACACTTCAGGATGTGCAAACAGACATTTTATTTTTACAGAGCTGGGAATCAGTCTCCATAGTTCTTGATGAAGCATTCTCATTTACAGACAACCTGTATTTTTATACATTTTCTTATCTAACCTGGTTATGCAGCGTCATTACATTACAGTTAATTTGACAAATGAAAAACTTTGCAGATGTCCTCATCCCTCGTGATTTTCACCTCAGACTTCAGGGGAATACCTTTATATATATGATCCACCTGCTTCCAAGTGCTCTTGTTAATAACTTTGGATGTTTCAAACCTGCCCTAGCCAACAACACACTTCTAGCCTGGCTAATAATTTTGTAATAACTGCATGCCTCACTTCATGCAACACGTACTTCTTCTTTCGGCTTTGCCCAGTTAGGCGTCACCACAGCAGATCACCTGTCTGCTCATGATTGTCAGTGGAGTATTAGTGTTGAGTTGCCAGCCCGGTGCCCAACCTTCCACAGAAGGCACACATACACACGCACTCACACCTAGGGCCATTTTAGTGTGTCCAATCCACCTGGAGCATGTCTTTGGGATGAAATCGGAGCACCTGGAGGAAACCCACGTGACCACAGGGAGGACATGCAGACTCCACACAGAAGGCACCCCAGCCAAGGATTAAACCAGAAAACCTCTTGCTGTGAGGCAACAATGCTAACCACTGCACCACTGTAGCCGCCCACCACACGCAACACATACTATTCTCTCTTATTACATACTAAAATAATCTGTGGTGGTGGTGCTGTGGTAGCATTGTCGCCTCACAGTAAGATGCTGTCCGGTTCGACTCTCAGAGCGTCTTCTGCGTGGAGACATGCGTGAATGGATGTACCTTCGTTGAAGGTTGTGCGTCAGGGCTGGCAACTCGGTACGTAAAAATCAACTGCCAATCATTAGTGGACCGGAGTTCCGCTGTGGTGACCCCTAACAGAGAAAAGCCAAAAGTCACAACAAAAAATTACATACTAAAAGAATGCAGTGTAAAAGACAGCAATACTGTGGCTTATGAAGCTGTATTTTTCCCAGCCCTGCATACACATTACATTTGCTTTTAACAATCATGTTATAGCATCATTAATAAACTCAGATTAATATACATTTTAATAAGCTGGTCTTGTCCCATAACAGTACACATAAGGAAAAACAAGATAGATGACTGAAATTCTATTCATGGAAAATATGTATATTCTTAAAATGAGTGTACTTTTTTTTGCAGACAGAGCTCAGTCTGTCAATGGCCAAGATGAATTGTAATGAGTGTATATTACAGGTATGTGTAAAGGAATACTTAAACTCCTTTATATCAAGGATTGAGAAAAAGCATTTTGTAACATGATTTACTGTAAAAGTGCTATTGAGATGACAGGATTAAGAGAAATGAGGGAACACTTTTACTGGCACACTAGGCAGACTGCAAGCAAGTCTGTTTGATGTGTATTGTCATGCAAAGCTGACTGAATAGCTGGACCTTGCAGGGTGGGAAATGTGATACTCTTGCTAGCAGGGGGATGGGATATGGGAGGAGTAACTGTAGAAGAAACTGAAACAGATCAAAGTTAAATGTCTAAAGAAAGGCTGATATCTCAGCAAAGAGATGGTAGTTTGGGAAGCCTTTTTCACAGAATGTGCAACACATCAGCAGCAAACACATTTGTAAGAGGCACTTCATGACAGTGAATTATATGTTTACTGAGGCCTCTGAAAAATAGCTTCTCATCTCTGCGTTTCCATTCTAAGTGAATGGAACTCTAATGAGACAGTCCATCTATGGGCACTATAATCTCAGATACAGTGGACCTGCAGCTAGATTTTTCTTTAGATCTAAATTAACTCTCATCAGGATGTCTGCCCCCAGGTGGGCAGTCAGGGGTACAAACAATAAAATTATTATTTACTACTTCTATCTGGTACATACAGGTTTGCAATGAGGCAAACGTAAGGAAAAGTTACACAATATATCTTTTTTAATTCTTTTCCTGTAGTGGTCCTTTAAGATATTAGGACAAAAATTCAATATCATCTTCTTTCGGCTGTTCCTGTTAGGGGTCACCATAGCAGATCACCTGTTTCCATTTCTTCCTGTCCTCTGCATCTTGCTCTGTCACACCAACCACCTGCATGTCCTCTCTCACCACATCCATAAACCTTATCTTAGGCCTTCCTCTTTTCCTGTTACCTGGTAGCTTCATCCTTAGCATCTTTTTCCCAATATACTCAGCATCCCTCCTCAGCACATGTCCAAACCAACGTAATCTTGCCTCTCTGGCTTTGTTTCCAAACCTTCCAACCTGGCCTGACCCTCCAATATACTTATTCCTAACCCTGTCCAACCTCGTCACACCCAGTGCAAATCTTAACATCTTTAACTCTGCCACATCCAGCTCTGACTCCTGCCTTTTTGTCAATGCCACTGTCTCCAACCCATATAAAACACTATGCCTGATACACTAGTGTCAGACACACTGATGTCCCACTTACCAGGCTGAGCAAGGAGAGGGTAACGGTAAGCTGCCTATCGGGGGCTAGGATCCGCCATATAACACACGCACTCAGGTCACTCAAAAGCACATACAAATATGACTCCATCATTGTCCATGCTGGCGTGAATGACCTGAGACGTACCTCCTTGGACTACATGAAAAGAGACATTGAGGAGCTCTCTGATTATGTAGCCCAGGCTGGTATGTCCCTGACCCTGAGCAGCATCCTGCCCTCACCAATAATGATGCCACAATACAAAGACAAGATGATCAGCTTTAATAATTGGATCAATTACTGGTGTCATTCTAGGGGGTTCCAATGTCTGTCTGCTTGGGATGACAAGCCACGCTGCTTCGCAAGGGACGGCTTGCACCTGTCACCACTGGGCTTCCAGATATTGGCTAAGGCTCTTGCCACCCCCATAGTGCCTTTTTTAGGCAAGGCTCAAAAGACAAACCCACCTCCTTAGAAAACAAAAATGGAAAAAAATTAAGGGTAATGCTGCTCAAGTCTAAATCTCAAGATGCAGGCTCTCGAAGCACTCCTCAGTATGGAGAACATCGATGTCTGCGCTGTAACCGAGACCTGTTTCAAGGCTCCTAAGAGCACCCCAGCGCTACCAGGCTTTACCTCCTATCATGCTTTTCGGCCCCAAAACCCGGGCCGAACCACAAAGGGAGGGAGAATGTCCATATTCATCAAGGATACCCACACCTCTAGGTTAGTAGCAACTCATGAAGCATCGGAGACCATCCAGGTGCAGCTAACCATAGGCAAAACTGCTATACAATTGGTTGCATGTTACAGACCACCCTCCCAATCTCAAGAACCCCACTCAGCCTTCCTGAAGACATTGGAAGATATGAATGTCTCACCAAATACCATCATATTGGGAGACTTCAACTACCCTAACACAGACTGGGTGCACTATTCTAGCCTAACACCCTAGCCCAAAGGTTCCTGGATTTCATAAACTCAAATGCAATGGAACAGCTAGTCACCTCTCCCACAAGGGGGGATAATATACTAGACCTGATTCATCACAAACTTGGGGACAAAATGCTCCACACTGGAAGGATTGCCCTCACTGGTGAGATCTGACCACAAACTAATCACCCTGGATATACATTTACCACCTCCACCCCCAGCACAAAAGACTACAGTGAGAAACTTCTCAAAAGCCAACTTTACACTTCTCAAGACTGAGATGGTATCATTTAAGCCCTCAGGGCCAATGGAAACCACATCCCACAATGCTGAATCCTACACAAATGCTTTCTACGGACATCTCCAAGAATGCATGGATTGTGCAATCCCAAATAAAACCAAGACCCTCTCCACCAAAGGAAAGCGTCCTGTCTGGTGGACCCCAGCCATAAACAAATTGTATAACAAAAGAAGGAAGCTACTGCAAGACAGAGCAAAATCCCATAAAGGGAAGGCATCTCTGATCAGCACTAGTAGAAAGCTACGTTCTCTCATAAAAATATCCAAGGCCAACTTTGAGAGAAAAATCGCCAAGGACACTAAAGATAACCACAAGGCATTCTTCAGTTATGTTAGAAACCTGGGCGGAAACACTCAGATATGCTCAGAGTTAGTACACGACGACAAAAAATTTACTGAACCCACAGATATTGCCAACATTCTGGCAGACAGGTTCAGTGCAAACTTCTCCCCTCCCTCACCTCCAAAAGAAGAAATACTCATCCCAGCTGAATGTAACCTCCCTGTCATCTCTGATGTCCAAGTGAGAACCGCCCTCAACAAAGCAAAAAACACAGCATCTATGGGACCTGATGGTATCCCCGGCTGAACTCCAAGAGGAGCTAAACCCGCATATAAAAATGTTATTTAACCTTAGCCTTACTACAGGATATGTACCTGAACACTGGCGTACAGCAATAGTGGTACCACTCCACAAGGGAGGCTCCACTACAGACCCTGGGAACTACCGCCCCATAAGCTTGACCAGCCTGGTTTGCAAAGCTATGGAAAGAATTATTATGGAACTCATAAACAACGACATTGGGGACCTACAGACACTTGATCCCACCCAGTTTAGCTTTGTAAAAGGCAGATCCTGCCTTTTGAACCTGGTTGACCTTTTCGAAACAGTCACTAGAGCCATTGATGAGGGCAAGGCAGTCCATACAGCCTACCTGGACTTGGCTAAAGCCTTCGACACAATACCTCATTCAGGGATCATAGAAAAGCTAAACAGCTTAAAAGTAAATCCATATGTCACAAGATGGGTTGCAAACTGGCTAAAGAACAGAACCCATAAAGTCAAGATTGCGGGAGCCATGTCAGACTCAAAGCCAGTCACAAGTGGTGTCCCACAGGGCTCTGTCCTGGGACCCCTCTTGTTCGGCATTTACTTCTCAGATGTGAAAGCAAACATGGGAGGGTTGTGGCTGACAAAGTTCGCAGATGACTGCAAACTAGGCACCATAGTCGATACACCAGCTGACACATACATCCTACAGAAAGGCCTCACCGAAACGGACAACTGGTGCCGGAATCACGGCCTTAAACTGAATGCCAAGAAATGTATAGTCATCCCCTTTGGGAAAAACAAAATACCCACAAATTATCACATAGACAGTAACCCACTGAGTACGGAAAAAGTAATCAGAGACCTGGGGATCCAAGTTGATAGTGACCTCTCATTTGACACCCACGTTGCCAAAGTGGTTAGAAAGACTTTCTACCTTGCCCACCTTATCATGAAGGGGTTCACATCCAGATCAAAGGAGGTCATCGTGCCCCTGTACTCCTCCCTTATCAGGCCCATGATCGAGTACAATGCCCCATTTGGTATGTACCTCACCCGGCACTTACAACAGCTGGAGAGACCCCAGAAGTACCACACCAAGAGGATCAAGGGTTTCCAACATATGTCATATGCTGCCAGGCTAAAGAAACTCCAGCTCTATTCAGTAGCATACCGCCTGCTCAGAGGTGGTCTGTGCCTGACATACAAGGCCATGTCCAACCAGGAATTGATGGACATGCTCCACCTCAAAAAATCAAAATCCATAAGAACTACGAGAGACAAAGATTTAAACCTCAGTACAAACATGAATAGAACATGCTGGAGGGACAGATTCATAACTCAGAGGCTTCCCATACTCTGGAACAAAATCCCAGTCCATGTTAGGCAGAGCCCCTCACTGACTCTGTTCAAGAGAAATTTTGACGAGTGGATGGGAGATCGTAGGTTTACCCCGGGGGTCACCCCTGTATCGCTACTTAACAGAAGCACAGTAAACTAATTTTAACAAGTAAGGGGGTCTTCAATGTGTCACTACTAGACAAAGGCACAGTATTCTAAATTTATTCTATACACCTTTAATAACCACACACAGCAACTGGGTACTCACACCCTATACGAACAATTCAATAAGAACAAAACTCTAGCTGTAGGTTGCAATAAAGGCTGTCCTCCTCTATGCCAAGAAAACGAACTGGCCACATGAATTTCCAAACACCGATCACTTTATTTTCTACACCAACACAGAAACAGTATAATGGTAGATAATGATTGAGCTGCTGCTCAGATCGTGAGACTTCTTCAGAATCTACAGATCTGCACTAACCTACAATATATATACACTGTTATCTAATACAATAATTAATTAATTACTTAATTAATTAAACATAAAATTACAATTAATCCTGAAATATTTACTAACTGCTGTATATACATAATCAAGAAGTGCACATTAACATGGAATCCACAAATCACAAAATATTGATGCATGTATAATAGTAAATGAATAAAATAATGAACGTTTTAACAACCTTCAATATAAATTGTTTGTGTGTAAATAGATGGTGAATTAAATAAATACTAGAAATTTATGCTACACCTTATTCAGTACATACAATCCTTTTCTTAAAATTTTTGAGATTACATGTTCGTTATGGAGTATATAAAATTATATATATTTTATATATTTATATATTTATTCATAAATTTATATATTTATCAATTTTTATACACATGTATATGGATAAATATTATACCAGTAGGTTGGTTTTTTACACAATTGCTATGCTATTATATTTACACACACACACATATATATATATATATATATATATATATATATACACACACACACACACACACATATATATATATATATATATATATATATATATATATATATATATATATACACACACACACAGTAAGCTTTATAGGTGATGAAATCAAGATTGGATAGGCTTACGTGTATATGTATATTTTGTGTTTATAGGATAAGTTGTTTCATCCATTATACTATATAGTTCATGAGGGGTTTTATTTGTAGTATGTTTCTATATAGACTTTTGCCCACATTCATAGCATGTATTGGTGTTTTTAATACTGTTTTTTAAATACTGTTTTTTTTTAAATTGTATGTACTGAATAAGGTGTTGCATAAATTTCTAGTATTTATTTAATTAACCATCTATTATTTACACCCAAACAATTTATATTGAAGGTTGTTAAAACGTTCATTATTTATTCATTTACTATTATACATGCATCAATATTTTGTGATTTGTGGATTCCATGTTAATGTGCGCTTCTTGATTATGTATATACAGCAGTTAGTAAATATTTCAGGATTAATTGTAATTTTATGTTTAATTAATTAAGTAATTAATTAATTATTGTATTAGATAACAGTGTATATATATTGTAGGTTAGAGCAGATCTGTAGATTCTGAAGAAGTCTCACGATACGAGACGAAAGCACCCTCAATCATTATCTACCATTATACTGTTTCTGTGTTGGTGTGGAAAATAAAGTGATCGGTGTTTGGAAATTCATGTGGCCAGTTCGTTTTCTTGGCATAGAGGAGGATAGCCTTTATTGCAACCTACAGCTAGAGTTTTGTTCTTGTTATTGAATTGTTCGTATAGGGTGTGAGTACCCAGTTGCTGTATGTGGTTACTAGTGGTATAGCTGTTGGGTTTCGAGGAGTCCCTGAATATGAGCGAGCAATCACTCTTGAGCGAATTGGTCAGATTGATTCAAAACCATTCGCAAAATTATTCGCAGAACCAGAATCAGAATAATGCATGTAACAACTCCAACGTTTCCAACCCATCATTGGGTTTGGACTGTAACGCTACTATTCCTTGTGCTCAGCGTAGTCCTGGCAATGCTGAAAAGAAAGTGACGACAACCAGGCAGAAGGAAGGCGGAAGTTCTAGTCATCGGAACCCAAGTGGGGATGAGCGACAACGTGGTGCTATGGGCAATGGAAATACAGCGAGTTCGACTGATTGTGGTCGTAGGAAACAACAGGAACATCATTTACCTAGTGAAAGGGGGTTTGACACGTACAAGAACATAGACTTTGACACATGGCTGAATAAATTGTTTTCCGTGAATCAAGCAGAAGCGGAAAGGAGGCTACCAAATAACACCGGATTTAAAGACAAATGCAGATTGTTTAAAGTCCAACTTAATAGGTACAAAAACCTTAGCTTGGATAATTTTTATTTAACAAAATGTATTGAGCAGAGTATTGTGCCTAAGGGCTTGAGACTTAACAAATTTCCCAATAATACATTTAATGACATGGATTTTTTTTAAATTATTTCAAATATACTTAATGAATGTGGGCTTGCTATTTTAAGAGCTATGATTGAGAACAATGGTAAAAAAAAATGGAAATATGTAAAAGAGAAATTGACATTTTGAAAGTAGAGATTATAAATGATTTACTGTTCACGGTGACTGAATATAGAAATATTTACTACAGGACACTTCAGGAGGTGGACAATATTATTTTGAAAAATTACAAAAGGAAAATGGAGAAATTAGAGTGGGATATAGGGGAATATGAAAAGGGTAAAGCTTATTCTATTTACAAAAGATATAACAACATAGGGAAACATTATTACCAAAATGACAATAGAACGAATGGTATAGAACCACATAATATGGCAGAGCAAAGGAATGACCAAGATATTAATTATCAGATAGATGTTAATGATATTGATGGAACAAATGTATTTGAAGACCCTTTAGAAGTAATACAAGAGGTGAGGAGGTCAGAAAGGATCAGGAATCGGAATGGACAACAATCATACGCAGAAGTGACGGGGAACTATGTGGGAAGACACAAGGGGAGAGAATGGGACAGGAGATGAATGTTAGACCTTATACGTCTACCCCATGGAAAAGTGTTACTTTACAACTACCACATTTATTACCCCTAGCTACTGCAAGAATAAGTGGTTTAGATAGTGAACTAAGGTTAATGGAAGAACTAGGACAAGAATCTATCAATGATGAAATACAAAATAATACTATTATATATAGCAGTAACAACTTCAATATATTTAATTATACAGATTTGGAAATTACTAACGAACATTTTAAACTTTTTACAAAGGGGTTTACCTTTGTTCCAGCAAGAGTACCTAGGATAGAAGAGTTAGTATTAGACATTAAATTATTTACTAGGAAGTTGAACCTAGCAGTTATATATCAAGACCACTTGACATATGAAAACAATGTATTAAAGAAAAATAACACATATAACCCTCCTTTACAGCAGGATATACACAATTTTGAGGTGTGTATCATTAAAATGATTAGGGATGGATATAAGAAGAGATGTAAAATAGCAACTAATCTTTCTGAAGGAGAAAAGACAGTGTTAGAAAAACTTAGTAATAATAAGAATATTCGGGTTATGAAACCTGACAAGGCGGGGGGGGGGGGTGGTACTTATGGACAGCTGGGACTATACTGAGAGAATGCTTAAAATTCTTGGCAATGACAATAGGTATCGTATAATTTCAATGAATGAATTGAACATTTTGTACAGAAAAATAGACCTTATACTGGAGGACAATTTGTTACAGGGACTTATAGATGTGGAATTATATAATTTTCTTAGAGTCCCGAAGCCAGTTATCCCTGAAATATTCGGTATTCCTAAAATACATAAGGGTAAAACAGACCCCCCTATGAGACCAATTGTTACATCTAGGGGTTCAAAAACCCAACCTCTTGGTATATATGTTGACACCAAATTAAAAGGATTTTACAAAAACTATTCACATATACTGATTGACTCCTGGGATTTCTTGAAGAAATTTAATACAATACCATTCCAAGAAGATTTTGAATTTATAACAATAGATGTAAAAGACCTATTTTCAGTGATTCCACATAAGGAGGGGTTGGTGTGGTTTGAGAAAATGATTGCTGAGCTTAACATGCTGAACCCGGAAGAATTTAGGCTAGGTCTTGAAAACATGGAATTAGTGTTGAAATATAACTTTATCTACTTTCAAGGAGATATCTACCATCAATTGGATGGAGTTGCCATGGGTTCAGCATGCGCACCTATTTATGCAAATATTATGTTATTTTGGGAGAACTCATATATTTTTGGGTCTAATTTCTAACAATATATAATTAGGTACTTTTGATTCCTGGATGATATTATTATTATATGGAACGGAGGAAAAGAATTAATTGAACAGTTTATGGAATATATTAATAGTACCACCCGGTTCCTGGAATTTACATACGAGTATAATAAGGACAAAATACATTATTTGGATGTAACCATTACTAAAGATTATAAGAAAAGTGGATATAAATCCAAAGTATTTAGAAAGAAATGTTTTTCAAATTCATATTTACATTATCAAAGTGACCATCCCCATTATACAAAAAGAAATATAGTTAAAGGGCAAATGATAAGAGCTTCTAGAAAGACCACTGAGTACTGTGATTTTATAGAAGAATTGGAGCTTATAAAGGAGACGTTTAAGGAAAGAGGATATCCTTTAAATATGTTAGAAAAAATCAAAACAGAAACAATAAGGAAACGTACTAGTAGATTTAAACCATTACTGGCAATTGGACAGTATAACCAGGGTTCACCACACCTCACCACTTATATGGACACAAGTATAAAAAAAGTGTATGACCTTAGCAAGGATCATAGTAAAGGACCAAACAATATATTAGGTAAAGACATTCCCCGATTAATTTTAACCTACTATTCGGATATAGGGTGGTTAAAGAAGGGCATTAATGGGATTTGGAATATGTTTAAAATGATGCCTATGAGAACAAACATATTCCAATTCCAGTTAAAATACACATTTAGAAGAAATAGAAATTTGTAGAATATTTTTGAGAAAAAGAAGGAACAAGAAAAAGGAGGGGCATCATTAAAGGTGGGTACATATAAATGTGGGAGATGTGCACAATGCCCATATATTGCCTGTAGAAAGGATATTAATATTCCTAGCATTAACTTTACAATCATAGGCCACACTTATACTAGTTGTTATACAAAGGGAGTGGTTTATTTATCTTATTGTCAATCTTGCTGGGGGTACTATATAGGTAAGACAGAAAGAAATTTGAAAACACGTATATACGAACATATTAGAGATATTAGTAAAAAGAATGAGAACAATGCACTTTATAGGCATTCTACCATATGTCAGAATATGGATATAAAATTTTGGGTACTGGAGGTAGTAAAACAAAAGGAAAGGAGAGGGGATTGGGAAACCCTTTTGGAATACCGAGAGATGATATGGCAGATGAGACTGGATTCTTGTGTATATCCAGGAATAAATGATCATATTTCGATAAAACCTGCCTTAAAAATGATAGCATCTAATTATGTTAGGAAACAGAAATGATCCATTATTACAGTTCTCTGGATATTTAGGCTATAGTTTTACTATTACTATACAGCCATGGCCTGAGGGGAATGAGTAATGTACAGTGGAGAATATTTTAATATTTTAACTTTACTTTAATATGATTTTTAAACATACCTTTTAACTATTTAATATTAGTAATTCCTTTTCTTAAAATTTTTGAGATTACATGTTACAATTATATATATTTTATATATTTATATATTTATTCATAAATTTATATATTTATCAATTTTTATACACATATATATGGATAAATATTATATCAGTAGGTTGTTTTTTTACACAATTGTTATGCTATTATATTTACACACATATATATATATATATATATATATATATATATACACAGTAAGCTTTATAGGTGATGAAATCAAGATTGGATAGGCTTACATGTATATGTATATTTTGTGTTTATAGGATAAGTTGTTTCATCCATTATACTATATAGTTCATGAGGGGTTTTATTTGAGTATGTTTTTTAAATACTGGTTTTTTTTTTTAAATTGTATGTACTGAATAAGGTGTTGCATAAATTTCTAGTATTTATTTAATTAACCATCTATTTACACCCAAACAATTTATATTGAAGGTTGTTAAAACGTTCATTATTTATTCATTTACTATTATACATGCATCAATATTTTGTGATTTGTGGATTCCATGTTAATGTGCACTTCTTGATTATGTATATACAGCAGTTAGTAAATATTTCAGGATTAATTGTAATTTTATGTTTAATTAATTAAGTAATTAATTAATTATTGTATTAGATAACAGTGTATATATATTGTAGGTTAGTGCAGATCTGTAGATTCTGAAGAAGTCTCACGATATGAGACGAAAGTGCGCTCAGTCATTATCTACCATTATACTGTTTCTGTGTTGGTGTGGAAAATAAAGTGATCGGTGTTTGGAAATTCATGTGGCCAGTTCGTTTTCTTGGCATAGAGGACAGCCTTTATTGCAACCTACAGCTAGAGTTTTATTCTATACACCTTATTACCACTACATGGGGTGGCGAAAGCCACATCTCTAGGGCTAGGCTTGCAAATGCCTCAGGGCAGATAGCCTAGTACTAAACTATGAAACTATAAACTATAAAATAGCTGGACTCACTACCCTCTTGTAGACCATCCCTTTCACTCTTACAGGTACTCGTCTGTCACAAATGACTCCTGACACTCTTCTCCACCCACTCCATCCTGCCTGTACTATCTTCTTCACCTCTCTTCCACACTCACCATTACTCTGAACTACTGACCCCAAGTATTTAAACTCATACACCTTCGCCACTTCTACTCCTTGCATCCTCACCATTCCTCTATCCTCCCTCTCATTCACACACATATATTCTGTCTTAGTCTTGCTGTCCTTCATTCCTCCTCTCTCTAGAGCATATCTCCATCTCTCCAGGGTCTCCTCCACCTGTTCCCTACTCTCACTACAGATCACAATGTCTTCTGCAAACATCATAGTCCATGGGGACTCCTGTCTGATATCGTCTGTCAACCTGTCCATCACCATTGCAAATAAGAAAGGTCTCAGAGCTGATCCTTGATGTAACCCCACCTCCACCTTAAACGCATCAGTCACTCCCACCGCAGACCTCACCGCTGTCACACTACCCTCGTACATATCCTGTACCACTCTTACATACTTCTCTGACACTCTTGACTTCCTCATACAATACCACAACTCCTCTCTAGGCATCCTGTCATATGCTTTATCTAAGTCTACAAAAACACAATGCAACTCCTTCTGACATTCTCTGTACTTCTCCATCAACACTCTCACAGCAAACATCGCATCTGTAGTGAATTTCCCAGCATGAAACCATACTGTTGTTCACTAATCATCACGTCCCTTCTTAACCTAGCTTCCACTACTCTTTCCCATAACTTCATGCTGTGACTGATCAGTTTAACCCCTCTGTAGTTACTACAGCTCTGCACATCACCCTTATTCTTAAAAATCTGTACCAAAACACTTTTTCTCCATTCCTCAGGCATCCTCTCACTTTCTAAGATTTCATTAAACAATCTGGTTAAAAACTCCACTGCCATTTCACCTAAACACCTCCATGCTTCCACAGGTATGTCATCTGGGCCAACAGCCTTTCCAGTCTTCATTCTCTTCATAGCTATCCTTACTTCCTCCTTGCTAATCCATTGTACTTCATGATTCACTATCCCTACATCATCCAACCTTCTCTCCCTCTCACATTCTCTTCATTCATCAACCCCTCAAAGTACTCTTTCCATCTCCTTAACACACTCTCCTCACTTGTGAGTATGTTTCTCTCATTATCCTTTATCACCTTTACCTGCTGCACATCTTTCCTAGCTCGGTCCCTCTGTCTAGCCATTCGGTACATGTCCTTTTCTCCCTCCTTAGTGTCCAACCTTTCATACAACTCTTCATATGCCTTATCCTTAGCCTTCACCACCTCTCTCTCTGCCATGCAGCTCATCTCCTTATACTCCTGTCTACTTTCTTCACCTCTCTGACAATCCCACTTCTTCTTTGCCAACCTCTTTGCCTGTATACTCTTCTGTACTTCCTCATTCCACCACCATGTCTCCTTGTCATCCTTCCTCTGTCCAGATGTGATACCAAGCACCTTTCTAGCCATCTCCCTTACTAGCTCTGCTGTAGTTACCCAGCTATTTGGTAACTCTTCACTGCCACCCAGTGCCTGTCTTAACTCATCCCTGAACTCCATCTCACAATTACCCTTTTTCAATTTCCACCATTTGATCCTTGGTGCTGCCCTCACACTCCTCCTCCTCTTCTTGACAAAAATTCAATACCGTTTTCAATTTCCTATCTATATATACTGCCAAGGGATAAGTCTTGGAATCTTGCGCTGCTATAATCAGCCTGTAAGGAGGGTCCTAGACATCCTTGTGTACCCTTGGGATCCCAAACATTATGGGAATACAAGGACTTTTCTTGTATAAAAAGTCACAGAACTCAGGTGTAATAGTACCCTGGAGGAGAGCGTCTTCTAGGAATAAATCAATGTTTCTATGTGCAATATTGATCTCATTTCTAGAGACTTTCATATAACGGGAATTGTCCATAAGCATATTGTAAATCTTACTTACATAATCCATTTGTGGGGCAATCATAACTCCCCCTCCCTTGTTGGGTTGCATAATACAGATCGATCTAGCTTCGCTTAACTTCTCAGTAGGTCTCTCTCATATGCAGATAAACTGTCTATATACCAGTTTCTCCTTCTGTATAGAGAATAAAGATCCCTTTCACTTGTTTTCTCTAAAAGTTGTAATGTCTTATGTAAGGGCGGTTTGAATGTACTCTTTTTCTTTATATTAGGTATAACGTTAGGTTGAACTTTGTTCCCATTCTAAAATTAAAGGTTTAGTTTCCTTATAAACAGTTTTAAATCCCAAATTACCTTATTAATATTTCATTTGTTCTTTGGGACAAACTTGAAGCCCTTTTCAAACAAGTGGAAGTGTGTTAATTCCATTGTGAGGTCTGTATAATTAAAAATATGAAAACCATTATATTACAGTAATTTTCCATCATGTAAAGCCTTAGAAAGTACAGTTTTGTACCTACCATAAATGTAGATGTCCGAGAGGAATGCATCTGCAGTCCTTACAAATGGGTTGTCCTGTCATCAGGCAGCCCTTCGGTCGGCCGGATTCCAAAGTCTGGGTCTGGCTTCGGCTGGTGTCGCACTTCACCCGACGTCATTGCGGCAGTTTTCGGGTATAAAGGCATCAGCCGACGCCATTTTCCTCAGTGTTTCTTGCCCCAGATGCCAGGTGCCCTCTTGGTAGGCTAAATTTGGATAAATGCCAAAGTTTCCAAATAGTAGAGAGCAAACACACAAAATAAACATGTATGTACATATATACAAACAAATACACCATAATAGATCCCCCCCAAGCTAGCTGAAGATTGGTAAGTACCCTAGGAGTACCTCAGAGGGGAAGGAGGGTGGGTAATCCTGACTGCAGATGCATTCCTCTCGGACATCTACATTTATGGTAGGTACAAAACTGTACTATGTCCTTCAAGGATGCATCTGCAGTCCTTACAAATGGGTAGAATACCATAGCTAAACTAGGGGAGGAGGAAATGAGAATAGATTATGGTGTAGTCAGGATTCCTTGCAAAACAGCAGTGGCAAAGCCAGCACGGGATCTAGAGTATAGAGGTAAGTTATAATGCTTGGCAAATGTATGCACGGAGGTCCAAGTAGCAGCCTCTATAATGTCCTTGGTAGCCACTCCTCGTAAGAAAGCTGTGGTAGTGGCTGTGGCCCTTGTGGAGTGAGGCCTGATGTTCTCTGGAGTTTTCTTTCCATGGTAGGAGTAACAAAGTCTAATGCAATTTCCTATCCATTTGGAGATTGTCTGTTTAGAAATTGGTTTTCCTTCTTTTCCTGTTGCATAAGCTACCAGAAGCTGGTCAGTTTTTCTATTGTTTTTGTCCTGTCCAGGTAGTAGCGTAATTGCCTGTGTACATCCAAGGTATGTAAGAGCTTTTCTCCCTGTTCTGTGGATTGGGGTAGAATGTAGGAAGGTGGATAGCCTGATTTAAAGAGACTCTGGATACCACCTTAGGCATAAATGTAGGATTTGTTCTCATGGACACTCTATCTTGATGGAAGATCAGGAAGGGTTGTACTGCCATTAATGCTTGTAGTTCAGAGACCCTTCTTGCTGAAGTTATTGCCAGCAGGAAGGCAGTCTTCCAGGATAAGTATTGTAAGTCTGCTGTAGCTGCTGGCTCGAAAGGAGGCAGAGTCAGTTTTTCTAGCACAAAGTTCAAGTCCCATGCTGGCAATGGAGGTTTCCTGGGAGGTTTTACAGTTTAATTCCCTCAGAAACTGTCTGAGCAGAGGATGCGAGAAGACAGGAGGATCCAAGCTGTACTGTGCTGAAATAGCTGATGCATGTATCTTAATGGAGGAATAGGACAGACCTGTGTGGTAGAGCTCAGCCAAGTACTCCAGGATGTTGGCTATGTTCACCAGTGTCACATCTTGCCCTTTTGCAGCACTCCAGATGAGATATCTTTTCCATTTTGCTGCATAATTCTTTCTTGTTGAAGGTCTACGAGCCTCCAGGATTATGTCCTTAACCCTTTGGGATAAATTTGGGTTAATTTCTGTCATGTAATGTTCCAGGCAGTTAGCTGCAGAGTTTTTAGGCTTGGATGCAGAATGTTGTAGTTGTTCTGTGTCAGCAGTAATGGGATCAGTGGTAGTTTCCATATTTGTTCCCTGGACATGCTCCTCAGTAGTGGGTACCAATGTTGTCTTGGCCAGTCTGGGGCTATCAGAATGATCCTCAGATGTTCCTCTTTGATCTTGAGAAGCACCTTGTGCATCAAAGGAAGTGGTGGGAATGCGTATGCTGTTAGGCTTTTCCAACTGAAGGATAGGGAGTCCACCTTCCAAGCAAGTGGGTGGTAAGTCCTTGTGCAGAATTTCTTCAACTGGTGATTGTATGGGGATGCAAACAAGTCTATTTGTGGTAATCCCCATTTTCTTGTGATGTCTTTGAAGATGTCCGGATGCAGCATCCATTCGCGGGCATCTGTTGTAGTTCTGCTTAATATGTCTGCTAGAATGTTTTCCTTCCCTGGTACATAAATTGCCTGTAACTGAAGGTTGTAACCCAGAGCCACATCCCATAGGTCTAGTGACAGCCGGCATAGGGGTATGAGTGTGTGCCTCCCTGTTTGTTGATGTACCACATAACTGTGGTGTTGTCTGTCCTTATCAACAGCTGGCCTTCGTGGAGAAGAGGTCTGAATGCCTGGATTGCCAATTTTACTGCCATTATTTCTTTTAGGTTTATGTGCAGATGCAGTTGGTCTTGAGTCCATAGGCCTTGAATGCACTTGTCCATCATGTGTGCCCCCCAACCGAGGTCTGAGGCATCTGTCGTGATAGTTTGTCCTGGATGACTTTTGCTGAAGGGCAGTCCTCTGTTTGATTGACAGGCCTGAGCCCACCATAAGAACTCTTCCTTCAGGCATGGGATCATTGGAATTTTGGTTTCCAGGCTGTGCTTGTGCTGAGACCACAAATTCTTTAGGTACCACTGTAGCTTTCTCATATGAAGCCTGGCATGAGGGACCAGAATTATGCAGGATGCCATGAAGCCTAGAGCTTGTAACACTTTTCTTGCAGTTAGGTGGCTCTGCTTTGTTAATGCCAAGAAGTAGAGAGGAAGTTGTTCTTTCTTTTCTGCAGTTAGAAATGCCATTTGTTTTGATGTGTCCAGTTCTGCACCCAGAAAGGTTATTATTTGGGATGGAATCAGCCTTGACTTTTTTGTATTGACTGTGTATCCCAGGGCTTGTAGCAGATAGATGACTCTTTGTAAGTCTTCTGTTAATTTGTTTTTGTTGTCCACTTGTATCAGGCAGTCGTCCAGGTAGGGATAGATTTGAATTCCCTGAAGTCTACAATGAGCGATTACTGATGCCAGGTATTTCGTGAACACTCTGGGCGCAGTAGATAAGCCAAAGGGCAATGCTGAGAATTGATAATGCTCTGATCCTGCAAGAAATCTGAGGTATCTTCTGCAAATTGGTCTTATGGGGACGTGCAGGTATGCCTCCTTGAGATCTAGAGTTACCAGCCAAGACTCCTTGCCCAGCCTGGGAAGAAGCTGCTGTAGAGTCAGCATTTTGAATTTTGGAACAATGAGGAATGTGTTTAGAGTGGACAGATCTAGAATAGGCCTCCATTTGTTTTCTTTTCTTGGTACCAGGAAGAGCCTGGAGTAAAATCCCTTCCCTTGCTCCATAGATGGTACCTTTTCCACAGCTCTCATTCTTAATAATTGAGATATTTGTTTTAGAGCTTCTGCCCTTTGAGTAGGTGGTAGGTTCGGCATTCCTCTCTTTCCTGGTAGAGTATGGAAATGGAACCTGTAACCTTGGTCTATAGTTTGCAAAATCCATTTTTCTCTTGTAATGCAGTGCCAGTTTCTTGAAAATAAAGTTAGCTTTCTGCCTAAGGGTGCTTCTAGTTGTTCCCTGGTAGGCGGTGCCACCACCAAGTCACTGTGATTGAGTTGTTGTAGTGGTGGTGGCTGTGTCCGTGCCTCGTTGGTTGTTACCCTGCCACTGGCGACCCCTGTAGGCACCTCTGGATTGGTTTCTGCCTCTAGAGCGCCTATTCCTGCCTCTTTGTGCCTTAGAGGACTCCGGAAAGGACCAATTCTTGGAGGGCCAATTCCTGCTAAACCTTGGAGGTTGAACTTGTAAGAAATCTTTTACTGTTTGCACAGATTTTGCTTCGTCTTCCATCTTTTTCAGAACCTGCTGTGCGGGGGCACCAAATAAATTGACCTTGTCCATAGGTGCATCCAAAAGCTTAGATTTGATATGGTCTGGTAATGCCTGTTCTTTCAACCATGCATGCCTCCTGATAACTGTGCCCGTCATGGCTGATCTAAAGGAAGCCTCCAGTGCATCATAGCCACATTTTAAAGAATGGTTACTAACCTGCTGAATGTTATGTAACATTTCTTGAACATACTTTTTATCCAAAGATTCTTCAGAGGACAGCTTTTTAGTCAACTGGTCAAGCATAAACTCTTGATATTGAATCATATGAAATTGGCAATTCAAAGCTCTAGCTGACAAAGTAGCAGAGGTGTAAACTTTTTTACCCCATCTCTAAGGACCTGGAATCCCTTTCAGAGGGGAGGGGGTTTTTAGAAGAAGTAGCTGCTACAGCTTTAGGGCCCCTGGGAGATAGTCTCTGGATCTGCAAAAGGGGCCTTATATAAGTGGTGATGAGTGTCCGGGACCCTGTAGTACCTATCTGGTTTAGCAGGAGCCGGAGGTAAAGTATCAGGAGAAGTGCAAGCATCATTAAATGCATCATCAACAACAGATAGAACTGGAGGAATAGCTAAAGGCCTATGCTGTGGTAAGTGTAGAAAGGTCCTAAGCCTTTTCTTGAGTCTGAGAAATCTTGGCCCTGCCACTGGAATTGTTCCCTCATAGCATGCAAGGTTTCCCCAAAGGAAAATTCCTCAGGAGGAGAGGCTGAAGGGATGGACTCCTCAGCATCGGAGTCTTCGTAAGGAGAATAAGAAGCCTCAGGAGGATCTGAGTGTTCTGAATCATCAGAAGAATCATCTGTGGCTACTGGCTCAGGGGCTCTGCTCTAGGCCTCTTTTCTGGAGGAGGGAGAGAGGCCCTGTCTGGATGAGGCTGGGATCCACGGATTAAAGTGATGAGATCCTGTGCCAAAGAAAGCATATGGGAGCTGGTGCTGGGCCTGTGAGAGGGGGGCTTTGCAGGCACTGGTTTGGAAGTTTTGGCTGCTTTAGCCCTGGCAAAGGCCTTAATAGACATAGCTGGAGGAGGCCTAGCAGCTCCACGTGCAGGAGTAGAAATATCTAGAGGGATGGTGTCTGATAAATCCTGTGAAATCGCAACAGAAGGCTGGATTTCAGAAGCCATTTCTACCAGAATAGAAGAGGCCTCGGTAGAAGGCAAGTTTTCGGCTGAAGGAAGAACCGCTTGCTCGGTTTCGGCCGAAACCGAGACACTCGTGGATTGCTTGGCCGTGGTTTCAGCCGAAACCGCGGACCGCGAGTGTCGGTCCTTTTCTTTGCGTTTTTTAGTTATTTGCATAGTCGGAGGATCCGACGGCATAATGTAGGCAAAATCGGAGCCGAAAATCTGTTCAGCAAAGTCCGAGCGACGTCTCAGCGTCCGCCGGTTAAAAGAAGCACAGGCTAGACAAGCTGCTACGTCGTGGTCTGGGCCTAAACAATGTATGCAATAGGAGTGGAAATCCTTATGAGGTATTTGTTTCCCACAAGATAAACAGTTATTAACTTTCTCTGACATCGGCTGAGGCAAGAAAGAGTCCCCAACGGGGTACTTAGCTTTATAGAAGTCTTCGAAGTAGTATTCGGTAGTAGTAATCTCTGGATCTGACCGACCGGCACTTGCGAACAGCTTCTGCTTCGGGCGCCACTCGGCAAGAAAGACTGAGGAAAATGGCGTCGGCTGATGCCTTTATACCCGAAAACTGCCGCAATGACGTCGGGTGAAGTGCGACACCAGCCGAAGCCAGACCCAGACTTTGGAATCCGGCCGACCGAAGGTCTGCCTGATGACAGGACAACCCATTTGTAAGGACTGCAGATGCATCCTTGAAGGACATCACTCTGTAGGGTTATCTACCACCTGTTCTGAGTTCCCCTGGGTATGTAGCCTCTCCCTCTGGAATTCATTGACCTCCTCCATCTTCTGCCCAAATTCTGGGGTAATCAGGGGTCTCTCTCCCTCTGTTCCCTGATCCTCTCTGACCTCCTGAGCTGTGGGGAATTGGTCCCTAAAGGGATGGCTTCTTCTTCACCAGACTCAGTGTAATCCTCTGTCCCAGTGTGATTTAGGCCTTCCTGCATTTCCTCCCTCTCCTCTAGGACAGTATGTCGCGTATGTAGAGGGAAGGCCTTTCTCTCTTCATATTCTTTGCTATCTCTTAAAAGTTTTTTATCCTTTTTCTTCTTAACTTGAACAACATGCTCATCCACAAACTTAAAACAGTGTCATAATTTTCCTTATATTGAAAAAACAATAAATCATTAGTTATAGCTTGTTGGAGCACAGTTACTTCACTAATAAAAATCTTAATCCTGCCTATGTTAAACTTAATAATGAATTCTAACAGCTCTACACCTTGTCTATTGAACATTTCTACTAAAGCAAAATATTCTTTTGAGCCATCGGTAACTCCAAAAATGAATCTGAATATCCTTAACCCCGCTGGGATTTGCCCACATTTAATGCACTCTTCAAATATGCATTGTCCAACTGTAAAGTTCTTAATTTTTTAAATTTATTTTCAAAGTCTTTCAGTCTCTGTTTTACACTAACCTGTTTGTCATTCAACACCAACATAGGGGTAGTAGAAAACACAAAGTCCTGTGACAACCAGTTCTTAAATCCATCTAGTCCTGAGCGAGACGTACCTCCTGGAACTCTGTTAGTGTAAAACCCTCTGGCATCATGAATATTGGGATTCCCATGTTCCCTTCTGCTAGTAGGACTGTAATTCTGTCACTGTTGATCCCTTCCTGCTGCCGACCTGTTCCATTTGTAGGGAGATCAACAAGTTGACCATCTGTGGTGTTCTTAAATTCCCTATGTAGCCGCAAACCCTGCAAGGGTAATGATCTTAAAGACACGTTGATTTCATTTATCTGCTACGTCAACAGGTCTAAATTGGCCCACTGAATCTGATTGTGTAAGACATTGTGTTCCCCCTCCATATCTCACACTGTGGTACAGTCCTACAAACTGGAAGATGTAAATCCCCAAGTAAATAGGTGTGCTCTGTATTTGTAACAGATCCCCGGGCAGTTTATATAAAAATGAACAAGCAAGTTCTCCAAGGGAATGGGAATTCAAACCCACTCTATGAGTAAGGTCTGGTAAGGCATCTTATCACCATATGATAACTAAATAACACTTTCAAAGAAAAAAGCTCCGTAGGCAAACTTGTAGAACAAAATATAGAATAGGACTCAAAAAACAAAAATACAAAATCCATGTCAGCCCAGATACCAAGTTAGGAATTGGATCCAAGTTTATTAAGACAAAGCAAGCTTAAAATTCCAAAGCTGAGCGCTTTTGTCCTGCTCTGGACTTCCTCAGAACTTAATTCCAAAGCTTACACATTTATTAATTTATTGAACAATTAAGTAATAAACTGATAGGGTAACCCTAGCGTAATTTAAAGGGACTCTGAATAATTCACTAAATCCACATTTACATTCAAAAAACAAAGAAATAGAATCCACAAATGATTTAATTATAAAACATAACATACAACCAAAGATAAAAAATAAACATGTTATTTAAAAATTATGTAAAAAAGTGTTTATCAAAATGCCAGTTTAAAAGGTAACTTGAAAATTTTAAGCTAATAAGTAGTTACCAGAAAAAAAGTTTTTGCAGTGGGCTCAAAGTTTGGCTGCTCTCATTCTCTTGGTTTGTCTTAATAAGCTTGGATCCAATTCCTAACTTGGTATCTGGGCTGACGTGGATTTTGTACTTTTGATATTTGTTAAGGTCTTTACCTCACAGACCCATGGTACCAAGTTTGATTCTCTCCTTTGAGAAATTTGGCTAGACTTACAATGGCCCACAATGGCAGCTACACTCATACTTACTTAGGGGTTTGGTTTGGCATTATGATTAAGTTATCTACCTCACAGACACAAGGTACAGGGTTTGAATCTAGGCTTGGGAAATATGGCTAGGCTTAAGCTGGGCTACAATGAAGACAGCCTAGTACTAACCTATGAACCTATCATAACAGCTGCACTATTATTATTTTGAAACATGAATGGTGTCACAGATATAGATAAAAAGGTAAGAGCACTGAATTATATTAAGAAATGCAGAATGCAAACCGCAATGCTACAGAAGACATATTTAGAAAGAAGTGAGCATGTGAATTTGACAAAGGATTTCAGGATAAATATTCAGCAGAATATCAGGGACAAAGAAAAAGGGCAGTACTTTTACTAATTCCGAGAGGAGCTCATATAATGACAGAAAAGGAAAAAAGATAGTAATGGAAGATTTTTTAGTAAGGGGATGCTGGCATATATTTATATTCCAATCAAATCTGCTATTATGGAGTTTAAGAAAATTCTGGGAGAAATATATCACAGTCTTTTACTACTGGAAGGTGTGTGGTACATCCCATGTAGGCAGCTATAGGACATAGGCCATAAAGGTGACGTATGCACACACCATCTTCGGAACTGAAGCCCGAGGAGGAGAAACAGTCCAAAGAATAGTCAATACTTCCACGAATCATGAGAAGTGGGGAAGGGGGATGGGACAGAATACTGCAACAGAGACGAGAATGACCTCTATCATTATGGTAAGTTTTTACACAACTATTCTATGTCCTTCTATTCATCTTTCGCAGTATTCCTTACATGAGGGAGAGAACCAAAGCTCATGCAGAGAGGGAGTTGGAGTTAGCAGATGAATTTTCCAGGAAGCCATGAGGAATGGCTCTGGCAAACCCAGCCCTAGATCTGGAGATGGAATCCAGCTTGTAATGTTTGGTAAAGGTGTGGACAGAGGTCCAGGTAGCCACCAGAGGAGGCCACTGTTCTGGTGGAGTGAGCTTTAACTGAGCAGGGAGGGGGTTTCACATGGTAGACATAGCAGAAAGTAATTGTTTTGGAAATCCAGTTAGAAATGGTTTGTTTGGACACAGGTAGTCCCACAGTCCTGGGATGGAATGAGACAAACAACTGATATGATTTCTTAACAGATTTAGTTTTGTGAGGGCAAAATCTGAGTTGTCTGTGCACATCAAGTGTGTGCAAAATCTTCTCACTAGTGTTTTAGGACAACTCATTAACCACTTTGGGCATAAAGGTAGGGTTACTGCGAAGGGAGACCCTGTCTTTGTGGAAGATAAAAAAAAGGGAGGAGAAGCATCAGAGCCTGGAGCTTAGAGACCCTTCTGGCGGAAGTTAGGGCTAGCAGCAAGACGGTTTTCAAGGTGCAGTATTTTAAGGAGCTAGAAGAAGTTGGCTCGAAGGGTGTGAGGATCAGCTTCTCTAGCACAAAGTTTAGGCCCCAGAGAGGGGGCACAGGCCTCCTGGGAGGCCTAATGTGGAGGACACCTTTGAGGAACTGTTTGACCTCAAATCTAGAAGCTAAAGAAGGGAAAAAGGCAGATATGCAGAAATGGCTGACAGATGTGCTTTTACAGATGAATAAGCTAGGTCAGTATTGAGCAACTCACACAGCTATGAAAGAACCAGAGGGAGAGCCACTGTTAGTGGGTCCAGGTTATGAGAAAGACACCACATCAAAAATCTGTTCTATTTGGATAGGTAAGATTTCTTGGTATTGGTTTACATGGCCTCCTACAGGACCTGAAGCACATTCTCTGAGAATAGGTGTCTAAAAGGTATCAGGGCTCTATCACCCACAGAGTCAGCTAAAGAGTTGCCAAGGGTGGGTGAATAAGGGAGCCCTTGTGTTGTGTGAGTAGGTTCTCTCTGTGAGGTAACTTGTGATGACTGCCCTTGGCTAGGTGCAGGAGAAGGGGGAACCAATTCTGTCTTGGCCAATAGGGAGTCACCAGCAAGATTTTTGGTTTGTCCTGCTGAATCTTCAGCAGCACTTTCATAATGAGTGGAAGAGACTGGAATACATACAGAAACTTCCCCTTCCAGGATGTTGACAGGGCATCCACTTTCCATGCCAGGGGTGAGGTTCTCTGGCACAAAATATTGGAACTTGTCTGTTTAGAGAGGAGGCAAACAAATCTATCTGAGGACTACCTGACTAGTGGACTATGTCCAGAAACACATCCCTGTGAAGCATCCAATCGTGGGCCTGTGTTGTTGATCTGCTCAAGGTGTCTGCCACACAGTTCTGATTGCAGGGGATGTAGACCACCTGCAGAGAAATCTTGAGTTGGAACACTAGCTCCTAGACCTGTAAAGCTAATCTGCAGCAAAGGCAGGATTTGGTCCCCCTCTGCTTGCTCACATACCAGAGAACAGTCAAATTGTCTGTTTAGATCCTCAACCAGCCTGGGGTGAGAAGGGACTGAAAGGATTGAAGACCTAGAATCAATGCCTTCACCTGTTTTACATTTATGTGATCCTTTTTCTGAGAGGGAGACCATAGCCCTTGCACAGTATGGTGACCCAATGCAGCCACCCCAGCCTGTATCTAAAGCATCTGTGTATAGATCTTGAGTTGGGAGCAGGGGGTGGGTGGGAAGTCCCGGGTTGAGGGACATTTGTTGGATCCACCATAGAAGCTCCTTCTTCAAGCAAGGTAGGAGCAGAATTTGAAATTCCAGAGGCTGGGCATGTGTCCACACTGACTTCAGGAACCACTGAAGCTTCCTCATATGAAGCCTAGGCAGAAGCAGCATAGGTATGGTGGAAGCCATCAGTCCAAGTATCCTGAGAAATTGCCTTGCTGACATAAAGGGAAGGAGGTTTGAAATGTCTGGCAGAGTTCCTGTACCTTTTGAGATGGAAGGGACACTATCATTCTGTCTGTTTGGAATCTGCACCCCATACATGATCTTGAGATGGGGTGAGGGCAAATTTTTTGAAGATGATTGTGAATCCTAGTTGTTGTAGGATGACAATGGCTGACAGGAGGTTCCTCTGCAGTTCCTCTGAGGTGTCTGCCTGGAACAGGAGGTTATCCAGCTAAGGGAAACTTTGAATGCCTTGGAGTCTGCAGAATGTGACTACTGGGTCTAAGCATTTTGTGAAAACTCTTGGGGCTGTAGAAAGACCAACAGGCAAGGCCAGGAACTGAAAGTGCTAGGATGTCACAGAGAAATGAAGACATTTTCTGAACTTGAGAAGAATGGGAATATGCAGGTAGGCGTCTTTGATGTCTATGGGTGCCACAAAGGCCTGTAGGAGGATCAGGGGAAACAAGGTCTGAAGGGTGAGCATTTTGAAGGAGGGCATCTTTAGGAAGGTGTTGAGGAATGAGAGCTCTAGGATGGGTCTCCAGGGGCCTTCCTTTCTGGGCACTAGGAACACATGGGAGTAGAAGCCTGTTCATTTTTGGTGTGTGGGCACTGGTTGTATGGTTCCCCTTTCCAGTAGTTCTGCCAATACCCTGTATGGTTCCCTATTCCAGCAAGTCTGCCAAATACCTGGGGGAAGAGAGGTACCTGTTATACAGGTGGTTGTGGGATACCCCCAAAGGAGGCATCATGTGCCATGCCCCCCCATGAAATATCTATGTTTTATGATGTACAAGACCCAGGAGTCTTGTGTGATGGATTCCAAGGCTGGAAAGGATAGGGAGATGTGTAGGGAAAGAGAGGTAGAGCAAAGAAGTCCTGAGGAGTCATGAGGAACCTGTTCTGTCAGGAAAAGACTGCTTATGCAGGTGAGAGGAGGGGGGAGCTGAGTAGTGATGAGCCTTCTTGCTCCCCTTGGAGGTCTTAGCTTGGGAGGGCTGGGTTTGCCTGCGGACAAATACCTGTTTGGAAGGGTAGTTCCTGTAGAACTTTTCAACTGGTGAGACCAGGATGTGCTTGAGTTTTTTTAATTCTTTACTTTTTTCCTGCAATGATTTGAAGAGATTAGCTGAAGCCTGACCAAATAATGCAGAATTGTCAAGGGGAGCATCCATAAGCTTCTCCTTGATGCCCTCGGGGAGGGGTTGAAGCCTTAACCATGCAAATCTTCTCAACACTGAAGCAGAGGCAGCTGCTCTAGAGGCAGTCTCATCAGCATCATAGATGCATTCTAGTGAATAAGACAAAAACAGTGACATAATCAATCTGCAGGAAAGTCTACAGGAACAGATGGTATTCCTGTGGAAGTTTGGAAGCTAGGATGGAAGAAAGTGATAAATATAAGGAAAGTTTTGTTTAACAGTATTTTAAAAGGAAGAGAAGCACCAACATCCTGGTGGAAAGCTGTGGTGGCTGTAATACCTAAAGATCCATCAGAACCAGCTTCATAGAGGCCTATTTCAATTTTAAACCATCAGTATGAATTGTTTATGTATATAATAGCCAAACAAATGGCAAAGGTGTTGCCAAAATTGATAGCTGTGAATCAATGTGGTTTTCTGGAAGGGAGGCAAACATTTAACATTAAGAGAACAATGATGATCCAGTGGGAAACAGAATGTAAGAAAATACCACAGCAGTTGGTGGGTCTTGATGTCAAGAAAGCATTCAATGGAGTAAACTGGGATTTTATGAGCAGGGTAGGGTAGTGGAAGCATTTGCATTCTCTGATACAATAATAAGGTTAACTAGGAGAATATATGAAGTATAGGAAGCAAGAAGTAAAGTATTTGGGTTCCTCTCTGAAAGCTGTGTCTGAACAGAGGAGCCAGGAATGGGTGTCTTCTTCCCCTTTGTTATCTGCATTACATTGAGAGCCAAAGGCAAAGAAAATAGGGGGTCTGAAATTCAAGAATATAATTAGTATGGTAATCAAGAAAATTTGGCTTTACTTGCAGACAATATTATTTTGTACCTGATAAAACCAGAAAAGAACATATCTGTGCTGTGTGACATTCAAAGACAGATTCAAGTTTTTTATAAAATCAATGAAGACAAATCAAATGTTAAGGCCCCAAAAGTTCCTCACCAAAATGGTAAAGGGTCTCAAAAATATGTCTTATGCTGCCCGACTGAAAGAACTCCAGCTCTATTCAGTCTCATACCGCTTGCTCAGAGGTGACCTGTGCCTGACATATAAGGCCATGTCAAACCCTGATTTGATGAATATGCTTCACCTCAAAAAATCTAGATCCCTCAGAACCACAAGGGCGGGAGACTTAAACCTTGACACGGTTATTAATAGAACATGCTGGAGGGACAGATTCATCACCCAGAGACTCCCTATGCTGTGGAACAAAATCCCGGTACATGTGAGGCATAGCACCTCGCTGGCCTTGTTCAAGAGGAATCTTGACCAATGGATGGGGGATCGCAGATATACCCCAGGGATTACTTCAGTGTCACTGCTTGACAGAGGCACAGCAAAATAATAGGCATAGTTTTATTCAAACTAAAGGGGTGGCGAAAGCCAAATAACTATGGGCTAGGCTTATAAATGCCCTTGGGCAGATAGCCTAGTATGAACCTATGAACCTATGAACCTATTGCTATAAACTATAAAATCAATGAAGACAAAACAAATGTTATTGCTATAAACTACATCCCTATGCATGAATTGGTTCAGCAATACCCGTATTTATGGGGACACAATTTAAGTATTTAGGAGCATGGGTTAAAAAAATATTCTGGCAGCCAAGGATATGTTGGAAGAGACTAAACAAAAGATAATATAAAAACTGAGAAACTGGAAGCTCACGTTTATGTATACAGACAGCCAAATAACAAGCAGTGAAAATGTTTTTAATCATGTAAGTTTTATATACTGATCAGGCATATTTTTACCAACAACAGGAAAAGCTGTGGACAGTAATTAATAAAGAGTTGAAGGATTTTATCTGGGGGGAAGAAGGCAAAGGTCAACTGGGATAAACTAATCCTTCCAACAGAACAAGGTGGTTTTATTATTACCTGATTTGAAGGGATATTTTAGAGCTGCATAATTAAGGCTCATATACATAACACAAGCAGAAAGCTATAATTGAAAGTGAAAAGGGATGCAATGAAGCAGGGGCAAATTCAAGAAATAAGGAGAAAGTGAGATTTTGGATGCACATCCTTAAGGACAATAACAGCCACCATACAGAATATTATATAAATAATATAATGCTATATAAATAATTATAAAAATAATATCACAAAGAGGGAATGTAGAAAAGAAGATTAGTAAAGTAGAAGTTAAAAAATAGAATCTGAAGTTATGAAATGCCTTCGAAATGAAGAATTTGGTGTAGAACTTTTAACACAGGTTGCATCACAGCATGATGGAACGAGTCCCCAAAGTAAGGAGAAAGTATTGTTGTGAAATAACTTACCATAACCTTAGATGTCCTTCTCTTCTATATGCTGCTGTACTCATGACATCAGGGAGTTTGCATCTGGTGAACTCTCGTATGTCCAGCCATTATACAAAAGTTAAATGCTAGCACTAGGCTACACGTGATGTCGCGCCTCTCTCTCAGACGTCAGTCATAAACCGGACATCAGCATGCACCTCCTCAGAAATGAATGCCACTGGAAACCGTGACGATGGAGTGGGTACTCCAGGAATCAGGCAAGTGTGAGGGAGAAGGCATGGGTGGGAAACTATACAGCAGCATATAGAAGAGAACATCTAAGGTTCTTACACAACTATACTATGTCCTTCTACTCATATGCTGCTGTATTCATGACATCAGGGAGAGTGCAAAAGCTCCTGTCCTAAGGAAGGCATGGTGGACCAGAAGCACTTTCCACAAACCCATGAAGGATGACTGGCAAATCCTGCCTGGCTCTAGAGAACATACCCAGTTTGTAATCTCTAGTGAACGTGTGAACTGAGGATCAGGTAGCTGCTTCAAGGATAGCCGCTGTATCCAACCCTTTAAGGAATGCCACGGAGGAAGACACTACCCTGATTGAGTGTGCCCTTACTGGGGCTGGGAGTGATCTACCATGGTTGGTGTAGCAAAAGGAAATGGATTTAGACATCTAAGAGGAAACTGTTTGCTTGGAAACAGGTTGACCCAGGGCTCTTGGGTGATAGGTGATGAAGAGCCTGTCAGATTTTCAGAAGGATTTGGTTTTGGCCAAATAATACCTGAGCTGTATGTGTACATCTAGGGAATGGAGTATCCTCCCTGCTTGGTTCTGCAGAGAGGTGAAAAAGGTTGGCAGACTGATAGTCTGACTTAAGGACAGGACAGGGCATTGACCACTTTGGGCATGAATGTAGGGTTAGTCCACAAGCATACCCTGTCCTTGTAGAAGACAGTGAAAGGGGGTATGCCATCAGGGCCTGGAGTTCAGAGACCCTTCTGGCAGAGGTAATGCCACCCAAGAGTATAGTCTTCCAAGTGCAGTGTTGGATGGTGCAATCTTTGGAAGGTTCAAGGGTGGTAGAGTCAATTTTTGTAGGACAAGGTTTAGGTCCCAAAGGGATGGAATGGGCTTCCTTGGGGGCCAGAGATGTAGTGCTCCACTCAGGAAGAGTTTGACATCTAATCTAGATGCTAAAGGTGGTACCAATGGCAGGTAAGCTGAGATGGCAGATAGGTGAATTTTAATAGAGGAGTATGATAGTCCTAACTTCATAAGGTCATACAGGTAGGGCAAGACCACTGGGGGCTCTGCCATCAGTGGTTGTAAGCTGTTTTTCCTGACACCATAGGGAAAATCTCTTCCAATTTGAAAGGTAAAATTTTCTAATAGTTGGTTTTCTGGCCTCCTGCAGAACTTGGATCACGTCCTCTGTATACAGGTGTCTGAAGGGAGTCAACACTCTATCATCCACCAAGCAAGATTCAGTGTGAACAGTTGAGGGTGTAAAAGAGTGTTCCCTTGTCCTGTATGAGCAGGTCCATTCTCTAGGGTAACTTGTAGTGATTGCCCTTGGCTAGGTGAAACAGTAGTTGAAACCAATGCTGCCTTTGCCAGTAGGGAGTCACCACCAAGATTTGAGGCTGTTCTTTCTGAATTTTCAGAAGCACTCTTTGAATGAGAGGGAAGGGGGGAATGCATATGCATACATCCCCTTCCAAGAGATTGAGAGAGCATCCACCTTCCAAGCCTCTGGGTGTGGCGTTCTGGAGAAGAAAGTCAGGAGATGTCTGCTCATGAGAGAGGCAAAGAGATCCACATTTGGAATACCCCATCGATGGACCTGGTCCAGAAACACTTCCCTGTTCAGCATCCATTTGTGAGACAGGGTCATGGTTCTGCTTAATGAATCTGCCATCACATTGTCTGCGGAAGGGGATGTATACTGCCTGCAGAAGAATTTGTTTCTCCAGGGCTATTTCCCAAGCCTGCAGTGCTAGTGTGCACAGGGGGTAAGACCTTGCCCCCCTCTGTTTGCTGATGTACCACAACACAGTGGTATTGTCTGTGTACCACCTCAGGCCGCCTGGTAGAAGATGACCCCTTGAAAATTTCCAAAGCTAGTATCAAGGCTCTCATCTCCTTGATATTGATGTGATCTTTTTGTTGAGTGGGAGTCCAAATGTTCCTCACTCTCCAATTCCTTACGGTTGCACACCAGCCTGCAACTGAAGCATCTGTGAAGAGGTTTTGGTGGGGGGTTGCAGGCTATAGGAGCAGGCCTGGATTTGACTGAATCTGGGAGAGCCACCACTTCAGTTTCCTGGTCAAGCAAGGAAGCATGGGGATCATGAACTCTAGAGGATGACGATGTTGTTTCCAGATAGTTCTCACATGCTACTGGACCATCCTCATGTGCAGCTTTGCCAGGGGGACTATGGGGACAGTAGAGGCCATGAATCCTAGGATTCTGAGGAATTCTCTGGCTGAGATGGTTCAGAGAGGGAGGATCTCCTCAAACAAAGATGCGAGTGCCACAATCTTCTCTGGTGGGATACAAACCATCATTTCCCTTGCCATAATCCAACATCCTAGGAACACTTGATCCTAAGAGGGTATCAGGGAGGATTTTTTGTGTTTTATGGTGAAATCCAGACCTGCAGATACTGCAAGGCCATGGAACTTGATGTAGCCTGGATAAGGATGTTGTCTAGACAGGGGAAAAGCTGTATTCCCTTTGTCCTGGCAAATGCCATGACTGGGACCAGACATTTCATAAATGCTCTTGGGGCCATAGATAGACCAAAGGGTAAACCACAGAACTGATAATGCGCAGAATCCACTGAGAACCACTTTTGAAAAGTGGATGGATCGGAATGTGCAAGTAGATGTCCTTTATGTCCAAGGACACTAGGAATGCCTGAAGCAGAATGAGAGGAAGAAGTGTAGGAAGATAAAGGGACTTGGTGGAAGGTATTGAGGTGGGATAGGTCCAGAATAGGTATCCATGGGGACCAGGAAAATTCTTGAATAAAATCCCTTTCCTCTGGCAAGAAATGGGACCTTCTGAATGGTTCCTTGAGCAAGAAGTTCATGCAGGACTGGTGGGAACAGTGGGATCTGGTCTTTGGATGGGTGAGAAATACCTTTGGGAGTAGGTCTGGTCTCCCAGGCCATGAATTATCCCTGCTTTATGATAGATAGGACCCAAGAGTCCTGGGTAACCTGCTTCCAAGTGGGAAGGGAGAGGGAGAGGTGCATGGAAAAAGGGATGTCTGGGTGGAGGGCCTGATAGTCACAGACTACCAGGCTTTCCCTGAAAGAACTGTTTAGAGGATCGAGTAAAGGAGACAGACCTAGAAACATGCTGTTTCCTGTGGTCCTTTCTAGGTCTTGTTTGTTTTTTTTTTAGCTGAGGACCTAATGAAGTTTTATCTGGGTAATTTCTTTGAAAACGTAGGACTGGGGAGACAAAGATATGTCTCAGTTCCTGCACTTCCTTGGCTTTATTCTGGAGGGTCTTGAAGTGGTCAGCAGCTGCTGATTCAAACAGATTTTTGTTGTCCAAGGGTGCATCTAGGAGCTTGGCTTTGATGTCATCAGGGAAGGGTTGGAATCTAAACAGGAGTACCCCCTGATGACAGATTCAGAGGCAGCAGCCCTTGCAGATGATTCTACAGCATCACAGTTGCACTTGACAGAGTGTTTGGTCACTTAGTCCCAGGAGTTCAGGAGAGAGGAAATCCTGGCTTTAGCAGGGGAGTCAAGAAGCTCTCCCAATTGCTTGACCACATCTTCCAGGAGGGATAAGGAGTACATGGCCATGTGCATCTGGTAGTTAGTTGCTCTGACAGCTAGAGTGGCGAAGTATAAACTTTCTTCCCCAGACATTCCATTATTCTACTTTCTTTGTCAGAGGGCAGTAGAGAAGTGGAGGGAAGTAACTTGGAGATTTTGTCTGTGGTCAAGGAGATGACTGTAGGGTCTGCAGATGGAGCCTTATAGAGGAAGGCTGTTTCCTTGGGCACCTTGTAGAATCTACCTGGATGCCTGGGTGCCAGAGGCTGTGAGTCAGAGTTTTTAGAAGCAGCCATGAAGGTGTCCAGAAAAGCAGGGTGTACTGGGCACACAGCAGAAGGGCTGCAGACTCTAATTGTAGTTGTTCATAGTATGTCTTTTGGGTCTCCATGACTTGACTGCTGTCCCATTTGAAAAAGTTTTGTATTTTGCTGATTTTCTCACCAAAGGTGAGATCCTCACCTGGGGAGTCAGTGCTGTTGGACTCCTTTTCTGGTATAGCATATCCTAGAGGAGAAGCAATCTGTGAAGAGTAGGTGAGGGATTCATCATCTGATGAATCCTCTTCTCCTGAGGAGATGTCCAGAGCAGGCCCCTTTGGGGTAGAAGATGCAGGAAATTAGCAGGAGTCAGGCCCTGATGCAAGGCCAGAAAGGTGTTGAGAAGGCCTTGGGTGAAGGCCTGCCAATCCAGAGGTTGTTCAACAGGTGAAGCAGGCAGAGGTTGAGAAATATGTTTTGTCTTCTTTTCCTTTTCTTATGGGTCTCTGGGGGAGAAGATTCAGAAATGCAATGGAGGGTAAGAGGGCTGGACGCCAGCCAGCTATCCACTACATCAGAGACTATGTCCTCATGTACCATGATCTGGGAGACACCACACGGACCCTTGGATATTATGAGCCTAGGTTCCCCCTCAGTGACCGAATTGGATGCCCGAGATTCCGTTTGGGATGTGACCTCAGGCAAAGGACTGATTTTGTCCAGGCCTTCTGCTGAAGGAAGCTCTGAGGACTCCAGACCTTCACTAGCCTTGAGAGCAATGGCTGGAGCAGAGGGCATAGCAGTTGGTTCGGGCCTACTGTTTTTGGCCTTCTTGACTGGGGGCTTATCCATGTGTTCAGACATTGGCTTCATCCTAGAAGCTAGATGTTTGAGTCTCTGACTTTGAAGGTATAATTTTAAGGCTGCAAGACGGCTTCTGAGGGTCTTGGGGACAAAGGCCTGACAAATACTCCAGGTGGTATGGTCATGTCATTTCAAGAGAAATATAGGCAAATGAATCTGTACACGTAAATTTTACAATACAAAAAAAAAGACAGAGAGGAAAAGTAGAAAAGAAGATTAGTAATTGAGAAGTTAAAGAAAAAGAAACTGAGGTTATGGAGTACCTGCAAAGTGAAGGATTCAATGTAGAAAATCTAACTCAGAAAGCACCACAGTAGGATAGAGCAACAGGCATCCAAATTAAGGAGAAACCAGGGGAACGGGAAGCAAATGGGTAGTTGCCATATGAAGATGGTTTGGAGCTTTCCACAAGAAACCAGTATAAACATTCACTTGAAGCTGGATGGCAAGGGAAGGAAGGAACAGGAAACTGTGGCAACTCTGACACAGTCAATGTTGAGGAGTGATAAGCCAGTGAGTTCCCATACGACACAGCAATGGATGACACAGGATGAAATTGAAGAAAATGGGCCAGAGGAAGATGTTATAGAACTCTCTATAGAATGCCTGCAAGAAATGGAGAACAAAAAATGTGCCTTCAGTTTAGAAGAAAATGAGATAAGAGAAGAACTGCTTGATTTAATAGAGATAGACATATTCAGATCAATATAAGAAACAGACTGCAGAAGGTCAATAAAACCCCCAAAGTCAGAAGTTTGATAAAACAAAGCAACACAGTAATTAGGACTGTCCACAGAGATTCGTGCAATATAACAGAAGTAAACAGGATATATTACTGTGCAGCTAAATTAATAACAGATACAATTCTACCACAAGAACACATGGTAGTAATGGAAAGGAAAGAGAGAATTTGAATACCATCATGGAAGCATCGAACAGAGAAAACTATAAAGCAATTAATACAAGTGTCACTGATAGAAGAGTACAGAAGAGAGAAAAGATCAACAACTTAAAGATAGATCTGATAAAAGCAATGTGCAGTATTATAACGGATCAGGCTCTATCTTGCACACTGCAAGTAATAACTAAAAATCTCAGCACAGGCAGAAAAACTTAGAAGATAAACAGATAAATATAAAGGAAAATTACAAAATAAACAATTTATCGATGATCCCAAAAAGTTGTACAGAGAATTGGGAAACGAGGCAAAAAGAACTAAAAGACCACCCAAAAAAGATGAAATGGGTACATTTTGGAGAAACATCTATGAAGATCCTGTGGAACATAACAAAGACGCTAAATGGCTAGAAGAAGTAAAAGAAAAACTAAGTTCAAAGGTACAGGATATGAAACGGGAAGAAGTAATGGCCAGAGAGATTGAGATAAAGCTAAGAAAAGACTCCAACTAGAAAGCTCCAGGCCCAGATGCAGTACCTAACTTCTGGCTAAAAGTATTAACATCTTTGCATGAAGATTTAGCCATGAGTAAGAACTATTTATATGCGTACCCTGCACATATACCAACCTGGTTAACAGGAAAAACAATCCTCCTACTTAAAAGTGAACTTGCAAGTTATCCTAAAGTTTATAGACCAATAACTTGCCTTCCAATGACATATGAACTATACACCGGAATTGATGCAGATGATAGTCATTTAGAAGAAAATGTAATCATGGCAATAGAACAAAAGGGTAATAAAAAAAAGTCATATGGAACAAAGGATCATCTGTTGTTAAATAAAGTCATACTGGAGAACTGTAAAAAGGGGAAGAATCTAAGTATGGAATGATTTGACCTCAAAAAAGCATTTGACAGTATCCTACATTCATGGATAAAAGAATGCTTAAAAAAGTATAAGCTACACCCTACACTGATCGACTACATTACAGGGACCACTTTGCAATGAAGCCATGATAAAGGGCAAATTATTATTCCAGAGATAACATTTCAAAGGGGGATATTCCAGTGTGACTCCATGTCACCGCTGCTATTCTGTCTTGCCCTTAACCCATTAAGCTATCTACTTAACAGATTAGGCCATGGCTACAATTTAGCTCCTAGAAAATAAAGTGTAAAGACCTCTCATCTTCTCTTTGTCAATGATTTAAAACTGAACGGCTCATCAGATGAGGAGCTGAAAGCACAACTGCAAGTAGTCAAAACTTTTTCAGATGATATAAGAATGTCATTCGGTCTTGATAAATGTGCAAAAGCAACCTTTAAAGCAGGAAAACTGCAGCACCAAGAAAAAGTACAGTTTTGTACCTACCATAAATGTAGATGTTCGAGTGTTCACCCTGCTGCAGTCATCACACTTGGGTTATCCTGCCGTCAGGTGGTCACGCAGTCGGCCAGAGTTCCAAAGTCTTGGTCCGGCGTCGGTTGCTGCCACTTCCTCCCTGACGTCAGTGCACCAGGGGTATATAAGAGGCATCCGATGCCATTTTCTTCAGTTTTTCTTGCCCCAGATGTCAGGTGCCCCCAATAGATAGGCAATACATATTGCTAAATAAAAATATACATGTAAAAATAAAACAATACTTTCAGTCACAAGCAAATACACCACAGAGGTTGTATAGGATAGAAAGGTATGGATAAGTCCAGCTAGTTCAGAGGGGATGGAGGGAGGGTAACCTGGACTGCAGCAGGGTGAACACTCGAACATCTACATTTATGGTAGGTACAAAACTGTACTATGTTCATCGTGTTACCCTGCTGCAGTCATCACACTTGGGTTGAATCCCAAAGCTAAGGATGGGTGGTGGAGTTAAACAGGGTTAGAAGAAGTTAGTAGGCCCTGCAAAACTGCAGTGGCAAAGCCAGCTCTAGTCTTAGAATATAGAGGTAAGTGATAGTGTTTGGTGAAGGTGTGCACTGAACTCCAAGTTGCAGCTTCCAGAATATCCTTGGTTGGCACCCCCTTGAGAAAGGCAGCTGATGTAGCTGTAGCCCTGGTGGAGTGGGGCCTAATGCTAGCAGGTACCGGTTTCCCATGATGCGTGTAGCAGAAACGTATGCAATGTCCTATCCATTTTGAAATGGTCTGTTTTGAGATAGCTTTTCCTTGTGATCCTGCAGCATAGGCTACAAAGAGCTGGTCAGAGTTTCTGAAAGCCTTAGTTTTAACCAAGTAGTAACGTAATTGTCTATGAATGTCCAAAGAGTGCAGGAGTCTTTCTCCTTTGTTCTGGGGATTTGGAAAAAAAAGGTGGGCAAATGAATGGTTTGGTTTAGGGCCACACTGGATACCACCTTTGGCATAAAGGAAGGGTTAAGTTCGTAGAGAGACACTGTCTTGATGAAAAATGAGGAAAGGCTCCACTGCCATTAGTGCCTGTAGCTCCGAGACTCTTCTAGCTGAAGTTATTGCTAGCAGCCGGGCAGTTTTCCATGAAAGAAATTTTAAATCAGCTGAAAAAGCTGGTTCAAAGAGCGGCAGTGTAAGCTTTTCCAGAACAAAGTTGAGATCCCAAGTAGGTGTTGGTGCTCTCCTGGGCGGTCTTATGTTCTTACCCCCACTGAGGTACTGCCTTAGGAGTGGATGTGAAAATAAAGGAGGATCTGTGTTGTAATGAGCTGAAATTGCATGGATCTTAATAGATGAAAAGGAAAGTCCTTTGTGCAACATCTCAGTTAAATATTGTAGAATCTGAGGAATGTTTGGATCAAGGGGATTTTGGCCTTTAGCCTGGTTCCAGGTGCAAAATCTTTTCCATTTGTCTGAATAGGTTTTCCTGGTACTGGGCCTCCTGGCCTCCAGAATGACATCCATAACAGCTTTGGATAGAGATGTTGGTTGATTGTTTAGGTAATTTGCCATGCAGCCAGGTGTAAAGTCTTGAGCTGGCTGTGTAGAATTTGATTGTCTCACTGGTTGAGCAGGTGAGGAATTTGTGGTAAAATCCATGGTGGGCCGTGGGCCATGTTCTTTAGAATTGGATACCAGTGCTGGCATGGCCAGTCTGGTGCAATGAGTATCATTTGTGGTCTCTCTAATCTGACTTTCAGCAGCACCTTTGCTAGAAGAGGCAGTGGAGGAAAGGCATACACTGTTAATGTTTTCCAACTGAATGAGAGGGCGTCCACTTTCCAAGCTTGTGGGTGGAATGTCCTTGTACAAAATTTTTGAAGTTGGTAGTTTTGGGGGTTGGCAAAGAGATCTATGTCTGGGCGTCCCCATTTTTGAGTTATCATTGCAAATACTTGTGGATCCAGTTTCCATTCGTAGGGATCCATGATGTTTCTGCTTAGGTTGTCTGCCAATGTGTTTTTCTTTCCTGGCAGGAACTGTGCTTGTAGTTGAACTTGGTAAGACAGTGCTGTGTTACACAAGGTCATTGCTTGCCTGCATAGGGGGTAGGAATGTGTGCCCCCTTGCTTGTTTATGTTCCACATTACTGTGGTATTGTCCGTCTTTATTATTTGTTGCCCTGGGTATAAGAGGTCCTTGAAAGCTGTTAAGGCATTCTGTACTGCTAGCATTTTCTTTTGATTGATATGCAGATGCCTTTGATCTGTAGTCCATTTGCCCTGAATGCACTGTCCTGCCATGTGTGCTCCCCAGTCATAGTCAATGCATCTGTTGTCATAGTTTGCCTGGCTCTGGGTAATGTGAAAGGCTGACCCTTGTTGAGGTGACATGCCTGTGCCCACCATAGAAACTCCTGTTGAAGGCAGGGAATGAGTGGTATCATTGTTTCCAAACTGTGGCTGTGCTGAATCCATACGCTTTTCAGGTACCATTGTAATTTCCTCATATGCAGTTTTGCAAATGGTATTAGTAGTATGCAAGATGCCATGAATCCCAAGGCCTGCATAATTTTTCTTGCAGGGAGTTGGGTCTTTGTTGCCATTATTTTGGAGTATTGATTCAGCTGTTGTTGCTTGTCTGGCGTGAGGTAAGCCATCTGGGCCGTTGTATTCAAGCTGGCACCCAGGAATATTATGTTTTGTGAGGGCACTAGTTTTGATTTCTTTTTGTTTACTGTGTACCCTAGGCAACTTAGAAGGTGTTTGACAAATGCCAGATGTTTTAAAAGAATGTCCTTGCTTTCTGCTTGAATAAGGCAGTCGTCCAGGTATGGGTGTATTTGAATTCCTCTTTGTCTGCAGTATGCAATTACTGGTGCCAGGCATTTTGTGAAGACCCTGGGTGCAGTAGATAAGCCAAAGGGCAGTGCAGAGAATTGATAATGCGTTGAACCTGCAATGAAGCGGAGGTATCTTCTGCAATTTTGTCTGATAGGGACATGCAGGTATGCCTCCTTGAGATCCAACGTTACTAGCCAAGCCTTCTTGCCCATCATGGGAAGAAGCTGCTGTAGTGTTAGCATCTTGAATTAGCATCTTGAATTTTGGTACTTGCAGATAGGTGTTCAGAATTGAAAGATCCAGAATGGGTCTCCATGCTTTGTCCTTTCTGGGGACTAGAAAGAGTCTTGAGTAAAATCCTTGTCCTTGCTCCTGTGTAGGTACCTGTTGAATGGCTCTCATATCCATGAGAGCTGTAATTTGTTTTTGTGCCTCTGCCCATTGATGTGGTGGCAGGTTTGGCATTCCTTTTATCCTTGGCAAGGTATGAAAGTGGAATCTGTATTCTTGTGAGACAATGGTTAGGACCCATTTGTCTTTTGTGATGATGTGCCAGGTGTCTGCAAAAAGTGCTAATTTTCCTCCCAAGGGAGCTGCCAAGAGAGATTTGCTTGGTAGTTGGAGGGTTGAGTCGTGTTTGTCTTCTGCTAGTTTGGGGCCTGTCTTCACCTCCTTTCTGGGTTGCGGCACCCCATTGGCGAGGTTTGTAAGGGCCTTGTGACTGACCTCTGCCCCTTGGGCGTCTGTATTTGCCCCTCTGTGGTCTGTCAGAAGCTGGAAAGGACCAGTTTTTTGTTGGCCAATTTCTGCTGAAACAAGGGGGTTGTACCTGTAAAAAAATCCTTGACCGTCTGCATAGACTTTGCCTTATCCTCCATTTTTTTTAAAACCTCTTCTGCTTTGACACCAAATAAGACATCCTGTTGTAAAGGTGCATCCAATTATTTTGCTTTAACATGATCAGTTAGGGTTTGTTCTTTTAACCAAGCATGTCTACATATGACAGACCCAGTAACAGCTGCTCTACAGGAAGCTTCCAATGAATCAAATCCACATTGTAAAGTATGTTTGCCCACCTGTTCAGCTGCATGCAACAGATCCTGCATTTCCTTGAATTCAGCCTGTTCAAAATGTGTGCTCAGTTTTTGTTTTAATTGAGACATTAGGAATTGCTGATATTTCAGCATGTGCAACTGACAATTTAATGCTCTCATAGCCAGAGTAGCTGAGGTGTATATGTTCTTTCCCCATTTATCTAGGGCTCTAAAATCCCTTTCAGAGGGTACAGGATTTTTAACCACAGAAGCTTTAGCCCCTTTGGGACCCTGGGAAATTGTTTCTGGGTCAGCCAGAGGGCTTTTATAAAGGAATTTGTGTGTGTCAGGTACTCTGTAGTATCTGTCTGGTTTGGCTGGAGCAGGAGGTAGGGAGTCTGGATTTAGACTAGACTCTAAGTAAACATCATCCACAATATCTAAAACTGGAGGGATAGCAAGTGGTCTGTGCTGGGGTAGTAAAAGAAACTCTCTGAGCCTTTTCTTAGAATCAGAGTAGTCCTGGCCTTCCCAGTGGAAATGTTCCCTCATGGTATGTAAAGTTTCCCCAAAGGAGTAGTCTTCAGGGGGAGATGCTGAGGGAATAGAGTCTTCAGCATCAGAGTCTTCATAAGGGGGAAAAGCGTAATCCTGTTCCTCAGAAGAATCTGAGGAAATAGAAACCTGGTCAGAGGAAGCATAATCCTCCTCTTGTCTTGGCCTTTTATCAGGAGGGGGATGGGAACCCCTGATTATGGTAATCAAATCTTCAGCCATCTTAAGCATCTGTTTCTTAGGCATGGGGCCTTGAACAGGAGACTAATGTACAATTTTTTTTTGTTTTAATGGAGATTTTTGGCTTAGCATAAGATTTAATGGTGAGTGTAGTCAGTCTGAAGACACCTTCTGAACAGAAGGTGTTTCTACTGTGCCGGGATCACCTTCTGCTCCGGTGTCAGAAGGGCCTAATGAAGATGGTTGCGACATCCTAGTACACTCCGCTTGAGAATCCGTAGCTGTCTAGGGTTCCATTTCCGCGGTCGTCAGGGGCTGCGTAGGTGCCTCACTGAAAACCGGCGACAGGCCCAGCAGAGGCCTCGGAGTCTGCCTTGGTTCTAGGCTGCCTGTCCTTATCCTTGCGTTTTTTATGCATGCCAGTCATCGGATGCTCCGACGGCATGATATAATTAAATTTCCTACCAAAGTAATGCCGTGCAAAGTCAAAATGGCATTTGATAGTTCGTTTATTAAACCTAGCACAAAACCGACAACCTGTGACGTCGTGGTCTGGGCCTAGGCAAGGAATACAATAAGACTGGAATATGCGGTATTTGCTTCCCACAAGAAATGCAATTGTTAACTTTTTCTGACATCGAACTGAGGCAAGAAAAGGTTCCCCAACGGGGTAATTAGCTTTATTGAAGACTTCGGACTGAAATTCAATTCGGAAATCTCAGGTGTCGGCGAACCGGCACTTGTGATCTGCTTCGGGCACCGCGCGGCAAGAAAGACTGAAGAAAATGGCGTCGGATGCCTCTTATATACCCCTGGCGCACTGACATCAGGGAGGAAGCAACAGCAACCGATGCCGGACCAAGACTTTGGAACTCTGGCTGACTGCGGGACTGCCTGATGGCAGGATAACCCAAGTGTGATGACTGCAGCAGGGTAACACGATGAACATCATTTGTTTGGGACAAGAATGTGATGCAAAAGAAATTGAGAAAGAGGGAGTATATAAATATTTGGGAATTGATGAAGGATCAACAATAAAACATGAACTAATGCGAATAAAACTTGGTAAGGAGTATTTTAGAAAACTTAAATTAATCCTGAAAACAGCACTGATGTCTAGGAACAAAATTCAAGTGATAAACCAATTTTCTCTTCTTGTCCTAATTTACAGTTTTGGAGTGATTGACTGGGCCCAAAACGTGTTGGACAGATCAGACAGGAAAACAAGAAGGCTGCTTCATGCTCACCAAATGATTTATAAAATCAGTGCATACCAAAATTACCCCATTCCGAAGGAGGTATGGGCCTCCTTGAAATTGATTACATGTATAGATCTGCAATCGTGGGACTGCACACATATTAGTTGACCTCACAAGACCCAAATGTAGTAAACATTTTGAAACATGAGAATAATAAATCTAAGATGACTTCCCTGCTTGGCCTAGCAGAAGCATATCAGTGTCACGCAGGAATGGAAATCAAACCAGTAGTAGATAAAAATCAGGCAACAACTGAATGTGGCAAAAAACAAAAGAAAGAATATAAGGTGAAGGATTAGATGAGAAGACAAGAAATGTGGAAATGCATATAGTTGCAAGTATAGAAGACTTCAGGAAGACACTCATGTTGATCAAGATCGAATGCAGGAATGGTTAAGGAGAGGCAAATTTGAACCAAAAGATGAAAGGTTAATATTGGTGGTCCAAGACAGTGGGCTACATACTTGTTGGTTTATAAAGTCCATCGAACATGTGGGAGAAACAAAAAAATGTAGGTTTTGTAAAACAGAATTGGAAACAGTTATACACCTTTTTGCTTGTTGTGACATACTAATGGCAGAAGGGTTGTATACTGAAAGGCATAATAACGTGGCAAGTCTGTTGCATTGGGGATTGTGCAAACATTATAATACTGAAGTAGCTGAAAAACACTGAAAACATGAGCCACAAAGCATCATAGAAAATGTTTTACATCACATGGGATCACCTATTACCAACATTTCAAAAGAAAGATGTGAGAAAACCAGACATAGTCCATGAAAAGAAGACAAAAGTAGCATTGATCATTGAAATCATTACACCCAGTGACTACAGTGTTTTGGGTACAGAGAGAGAGATAAATTCATAAAACATCAAAATTTGCAGGCAGAAATGAGAGCAATGTGTAAGAAAGATACCCAGACAGTTCCAATAGTAGCAGGAGCAATGGGTCTTCTAAAAAAGAATATACAATCGCATTTAGATATGTTAGCAATACATGTAACTCCATACGAATTGCAGGAGGAGTCATTACTAGGCACATTGTGGGTGCTGCAAAGAGCATTTTTTGGCCGACATCAGATTGAAACAACACTAATTTAATGAACTTGAATTATACTTTAACTTAGGAATGGGGTCCACTCCTGTCATGGTATTAGAAACCCAAAAAACCTGGAGAAATTAAAAGAGAGAAACATTATTATATTCATAAAATAGCAGAAAGCATTCAAAGCACTAAGCCAAAATGAGAATGGAGAAAGGAAATTCTGCAGCCAGGAATGCCTGCAATTAGTGGGTACAGAAAATCTGCAAGAGGGGATGGAATTTACTGCAGAAAACTGACAAATTAACCAAGATACTGGGAGCAAATAACTAGAAAGGAAAAGGTAACAGAATGGGAAGAGACCAATAAGACATCTGGACTGTAGACTGGAGACTGCCTTCACCGTCGGTGATTGATATCAGAGTATAAGTAAAGAGAAAGGGATAGGGGAATCATAACTGAAATACTTGCTCTGGTCTTTACATGAATCTAGAACAGAAGTTGCTGTTAAAAAAGGGACACTAAGTAGGACATAGAAAACATTGCCAGATAGCAACAGGAATCATAGAGGACGATAGAAAAGATTGGGCAGAGAGACTGGATAAGCCACTCACTAGAAGATAATGAGAGGACAAATGTATGGCTCCCAAATATGCAACAAAGTCTAGACAATTTAGGATTTTGCTTGGAAGTGTTTGTATAGGGTGCTTTTATATTCCAAACAGACTCCACAAAGTTTTTCCACAGGTAGATGGCAAACACTGGAGGCGTGATAGAGGGAACTAGGAACATATTTTTTAGGAGTGCAATGAGTTGGCAGATTTAAAAAAAAAATTCCTACACAGTTCTCTGTCAGAAATATTGAGTGAGAAAATGGGTGTAACTAAGAAAATTATTTTTTTTTTTTGAGCTGGGACACAGGATCTGACTTGCCTAGACATAGTAAGGCCTTATTAAAGTTAATTCTGATGGCTGCCCAAAAAGCAACTTACTAGAAAATGGAAATCAAAGTCTAGGCCAACTGTATTTGAAGTAGTGAATATTGTAAGAGAGATAAAATAACTGGAAGTAGGATCTTTAGAAAATGGTATAAGCAAATGGCATGGAAAAGCATGGAAATTGTGGGAACAATCCATGCAGAATAATGTTTTTTGAGGAGCAGCGAGTTTTAAAGGAAGCCAGGAATTCAGCAATTTATGTAATGCTGGATTGATGATAATTGTATAAAAGAATGTATGTGATGTACAATGTTTGTAACTGAATATGTTAACATGGTTTGTTTTATTTTATATAAATGTATGTCTGTTTATGTCTTAAGTGACAGTTTACTAAATGAGTTTAAAAAAGGTGAAGGAAGGAGGAAGAGGCTACTGTAGCAGTGATTATTTGAACATATACTGTTATGTGCTATATTCATCATATTAATCACTGCTTTAGTAGCCTAAGCTATATGGATAGATTACTATAAGAACAGCAGTGAGGTGGAAGAGGAAGGGTTCTGGAGCCCATGGAGAATGGTCCTAGCAAAGGCTGACCTAGATCTGGAAAAGGAATCTAGCTTGTACTGCTCTGTAAAAATGTGTACAAAGGACCGAGTTTCTACTTCTAGAACCCTTTTACGGTTCAGCTCTTTCCAAAAACTCAAAAGACAAAGAATGTGGCTCAACAGTCTTGTTGTGGTGTGAATAAGAAAAGATAACAGCCTGAGACAACCACTTGGAAACTGTCAGTTTTACACAGGTTGCCCCTTTTTAACTGCATTCAAAAGAAATGAACTGATCAGAAGTACTGAAAGATTTTGATCTGTCAAGATGGTAGCCAAGTTATCTGTGTACTTCCAAGGTATGAAGTATCGTTTCTCCCTATTTTATGGGTTCAGGGACGGACACAAAGAGATGGATAATTTGCCTTAAAGTAAATTCAGATACCATTTTAAGAATAAAAGAAAAAGAAGACTTAGATTTGAAAGAAACCTTGTATCTGTGGAAAATGAGCTAAGGTTCACCCAGCATATGAGCTTGCAACTCAGATACACTTCTTGCAGGTCAGAGCAATCAATACAACTGTCTTCCGTGGTAAGAATCTACCAGATGATTATCTGGTTCAAATGGAGAAAAGATCCCAAAGAGGAGCCACTGGTTTTCTTTGGCATCTCTTATGCAATACAATACCCCGAAAGAGGGGGTCAATGGGCAGACATACTGAAATAGCCAATAAATAAACCTTCATAGTGCATTAAGACAGGCCATAGGAAAGTAACTCCAACAAATATTGTAAAATCAGAGAAATCTTGACTGGCCTTTGATGGGTGCTGCTTATGTTGCAGGCACCAACCAGACCACCTTTTCCATTCCCTTATATATGATCGTCTAGCAACAGGATTTCTTGTCTGCATTAGTACCTGTTGCACATCCTCAGTAAACACGTGCCTAAAAGGTATTAGGACCCTATCAGTTAGGCAAGCAACTGAAGTTGTTTGGGGTTGGGATGTATCAAACACCCTCATTCTTGTGTTAGTAGACCCAGTCTGTGAGGAAGGTTGTGGTTACTGCACCTAGTGAATCCCAAAAGAATGGAGAACTGTTGTTGCCTGGGCCAGACAGGAGTCACCACGATGATCTTGGTGGATTCCTTCTGAATCTTCAGAAGTACCCTGGATATCAGGGAAATGAGTGGAAGTGTATACAGGAACATTCTTGTCCACAAAAAAGAAAAGGCATCAGTCTTCCAGGCTTTTTTTGCATGGAGTCCTGCAGCAGAGAGTTGTCAGCTGATTATTTACAGAGATTAAAAACCTCTCAAAGATGGATTAAACTGTGGAAGACCCCCTAATCTAGTTTACATTTGTGAGGGTCTGCCTTTGCTCGGCTTAGCTTGCTTAACACAGTTTTGGTCTGAAGAATGTAGGAAGCCTACAGAGTGATACTGTGCTGTTAGGCTATATCCCATGCTAACATGGCTAGCCTATTAGGGGTAAGATGTGGCTTCCCCTTGATTATGTACATTACAGTAGTATTGTCTATAACATGTAGTCATCCTGGGGACCAGCGATGATTGAGAGAGTCAAGTCCCTTAATAAGGGCAAGCATCTGTTTTATATTTATATGCTTGTGTGTTTTTCTTGTCCTAGATATCTTGCACTTTTAACCCCCTTGACACTGCTACCCAAGGAAAGTCAGAGGCATCTGGGGTGATTGTTTTGGATGGCAAAAGGGGAGATCTGGATTCAGGGATATCTTGCGTCTCCACCAACTGACTTTTCTTCTCACAAATTGCAGAACTGGAATCTGAAAGGATAATGGGTATGTGTTGTTGTTTGTCTTTCGGCTTTTCCCGGTTAGGGGTCGACAGCGGAACTCCAATCCACTAATGATTGGCAGTAGATTTTCACGAATGCCGAGGTGCCAGCTCAATGTCCAACCTTCAACGAAGGCACGTCCATTTACGCATGTCTTTCGAAAGCCCACCCAACTGCGGGGAGGACATGCAGACACCACACAGAAGGCACTCCCCACACTCCAGCCGAGAAATGAACGGGAGAACCTCTTGCTGTGAGGCAACAATGCTACCGCTGCACCACCATGGTATATCTGGGACCAAAGAGACTTCAGATACTATTGCATCTTTCTCATGTGGATTCTTGTCACAGGCATCATGAAAAAAGAGGCCATGAGAGACAGAATCTTAAGGTATTCCCTTGCAGTGAATGAGTCTGGGTGGAAAACATCTGAAAGTGCTAAATATAGATTAGAGTTTTCCTAGTGGAAGAAACACACTTTGTACTGAGGTATCTAGCAGACACCCTGGGAACACAGTCCTGCATGACGGAGTCAAAAAAAAGACTTTTAAATGTTCTCTTGGAATTCCAGTCAGCAAAGATCTCTCAAAAGTGAGACATTACTAACACTTTGAAAAAGATTCAGCAAAGTTAAGTAAGTCATCTAAATATGGAAATCTGTGGATACACCTCTCACTTGCAATGAGCTATGACATGAACTAGACACTTTGTGAACGCTGTTTGAGCAGTGGATAGCCCAAAGCATAAGGCAAAGAAATGAAAATGTGTTACAGACACACAAAATGTTAAACACCAGAAGTCTGGATGAATAGGAATACAATGAATGTCTTTTAAATCTAAGCTTACATAAAAAAAATGAGGAGGAAGGGGTAACAGGTTGTGAAGTAAAAACATTTTGAACTTGGGCACTATCATATACTTGTTTAGAAGAGAAAGGCACAGAAATGGTCTCCAAGTATTTTCTTTCTTTGGTACCAAAAAACATTATCGAATAAACATCTTTTCCCAACTGAGAAGGAGGAATTTTTTCTATTACACCCTGAGATGGCACATGCTGTAGGATAGAACAGAAAGTACAGTTGTGTACACTTACCATAAATGTAGATGTTAGAGTGTATTCACTGTTGCAGTCATCACACTTGGGTTATCTGCCTGCAGGTAGCCCTCAGTCAGCCCGAATATCAGAGACTTAGTATTTCTGCATTGGATGCTGTCGCTCCAGGACTGACATGTCGTCAGGCGTATAAAAACAGGCAGCAGATGCCATTACATCAGTTTTTCTTGCCGGAAATGTCAGGAGCCCCCAAATAGGGAGCTAAATTATGGTGGGGAAAACACCACCAGTAAAAAGTAAATACCAATAGCAATACCCCAGAAGGGGTGAGTAATAGTCATAGAGAGAGAAAACCAGGTGGCTGGAGGGAGGGAAACCAGGACTGCAACAGTGAATACACTTGAACATCTACATTTATGGTAAGTGCACACAACTGTACTATGTTCTTTGTGTTTCACTGTTGCAGTCATCACACTTGGGTGGATTCCCAAAGCTGAAGAAGGGTGGAGGCAGTCAAGAAGAGTTAGGGCTGGCTAGTTATGTCTTGCAGGACTGCTGTAGCAAAACCTGCCCTGGAGTTGGAAAGGATATGCAGGTGGTAATGCTTGGTGAAGGCGTGTACAGAACTCCAGGTAGCAGCTTCCAGGATGTCCCTGGTAGGGACTCCCCTGAGAAATGCTGTAGAGGTAGATGTTGCCCTAGTGGAATGTGTTCTGACCCCCTGAGGGGTTGGTTTCCCATGGTGCATGTAGCAGAAATGGATGCAGTGTGCTATCCATTTGGAAATAGCTTGCTTTGAAATGGTCTTGCCCTCTCCTCTGCCCCTGTTGCAAAGCTGACTAATAGCTGGTCAGATTTTCTGAATGGCTTAGTCCTACCCAGGTAGAATCTGAGCTGTCTGTGCACATCCAAGGAGTGCAGGATCCTTTCTCCTTTATTTTGAGGATTAGGGAAGAAGGTTGGCAAATGGATGGATTGGTTGAGACCTTAGGCGTAAAGGAAGGGTCAGTCCTGAGGGAAACCCTGTCAGCATGGAAAATAATGAAAGGTTCCACAGTCATCAGTGCTTGTAGCTCAGACACTCTTCTAGCTGAAGTGATGGCCAGAAGCAAGGCTGTTTTCCATGAGAGGAATTTCAACTCTGCTGACACAGCAGGTTCAAAGGGGGGAAGCGTGAGCTTTTCCAGTACAAAGTTAAAGTCCCAAGCAGGTGTGGGTGCTCTCCTTGGTGGCCTTAAGTTGTTTGCCCCTCTCAGGAACTGTTTGATCACGGGGTGCAAAAAGAGAGGTGGCTAAGTGTTGTAATAAGCAGAAATGGCTGAGGCAATGGAGGTGAAGGACATGCCTTTGTGGAGTAGACCTGCTAAGTAATCCAGGATTAGAGTCAGGGAGGGCAGAGTAGAAAGAGAGAATTTAAAAGTTCATTTTTTTTTTTTTTACATTTTCTGGGAGGTTCTGAGAATGCAGCCAAGGCAAGCTTCCGCTACATAGATCCAGTGGCAACACCTGTGGATAAAGTATAAACTCACTTAAACAAATGAGTATTGACCCAAGAAAATGAAGAAACTAAACTACACAAAGTACATTTTTCTCACACCATTCCTCACATTTTCACACTTAATCAGAATAAACTTTAGCATGAGTCTAACAATTCATAAGTCTAAAAAAAAAAAAAAAAAAAGTTGCAAACGCATACACATCACCCCAACTTATCAATCTTTTTACCACCCTTGTCAGAAGGGGGAGGATTAGAATTAACAAAATGTTTGCCAGCAGCTGGACTAACTAAAGCTGTAGCTGCTGGGTCAGGTCGAGGATGAGTGTACAAAAATTTGAAACTTTGTACATCCTACCTCCTTTTTAAGAACAGCAGGCTAGCTATCGGGGAAACCACAGGCTGTGACACACATCCTCAAATGCTGAAAGCATTGGGAAGATGGGAGGAGGTTCTGGGAATGTGAATTGTGCCAGTTCATAGTATTTTGAGGGACTGAGAAACCTCATTGTTCTCCTAATGAAAACACTGGCACATTCTGGATTGAGTGAGAGAATCCTTGATAGGGAGATTCAGATATCATGCTCTCCTCTGAGTCTAAACCAGAATCTGCTCTATCTGTCCCATCACATTCTTCTCCACATTCAATTTCTTGAAACTCTTCAGGAAAAGAGCAATTTCATGTACTTTTATCTGACATAAGGAGGGTCAATAGCCTGCAGAAGACTCCGAAGCTAGACTTCAAGTGATTTGTCCCTATTCTCACCTTCATGGTTGTTTTATTGTTGTAATGTCTCTTTCTGTGGTTTTGCAATAATCATTTCATGATTTGCACTATTTGTTCTCTTTTTTCTATTATTTTTCATTGTGTGATGCTCTGCCTCCTTATAATCACCTGTAGAATGCCCTCTGATCTTTGATGTCATGTTAGGCATTCAACTAAAAAGTACAGTTTTGTACCTACCATAAATGTAGATGTTCGAGTGTATACCCTGCTGCAGTCATCACACTTGGGTTATACTGTTGTCAGGCGGTCCCGCAATCGGCCTGAATTCCAATGTCTTGGTCCGGCGTTGGTTGCTGTCACTTCTTCCCTGACGTCAGTGCACCAGGGGTATATAAGAGGCATCCAATGCCATTTTCTTCAGTTTTTCTTGCCCCATATCCCAGATGCCAGGTGCCCCCCCCCCCAAAAGGTGATCAGTAGATAGTACCAATAATAAAAAGTTTAGTACAAACAAAATATCCCTCCAGCTATAAGCAAATACACCACAAAGGTTGGAACAGATTTTAAGGTATTGAAAGGTTTTAGTTAGGTCAGAGGGGATGGAGGGAGGGTAACCTGGACTGCAGCAGGGTATACACTCGAACATATACATTTATGGTAGGTACAAAACTGTACTATGTTCATCGTGTTACCCTGCTGCAGTCATCACGCACGGGTAGAATCCCAAAGCTAAGGATGGGAGGTGGAGTCAAACAGGGTAAGAGGAGGCTAGAAGGCCCTGCAAAACTGCAGTGGCGAAGCCAGCTCTAGTCTTAGAGTAAAGTGATAATGTTTGGTGAAGGTGTGTACTGAACTCCAAGTTGCAGCTTCCAGAATATCCTTGGTTGGCACCCCCCTGAGGAAGGCTGTAGATGCAGCTGCTGCCCTGGTAGAGTGGGGCCTTATGCTAGCAGGAACTGGTTTTCCATGGTGGGTGTAGCAAAAATTTATGCAATGTCCTATCCATTTGGAAATGGTCTGTTTTGAGATAGCCTTTCCTTGTGAAAACCTTAGTTTTATCCAAGTAGTAATGTAGCTGCCTGTGAATGTCCAAGGAATGCAGGAGTCTTTCTCCTTTGTTCTGTGGATTTGGAAAGAAGGTGGGTAAATGGATGGTTTGATTTAGAGCCACACTGGATACCACCTTAGGCATAAAGGAGGGGTTAGTTCACAGAAAAACCCTGTCTTGATGAAAAATGAGGAAAGGCTCTACTGCCATTAGTGCCTGAAGCTCTGAGACTCTTCTCGCTGAAGTAATTGCTAGCAGCAGGGCAGTCTTCCATGATATAAACTTTAAGTCAGCTGAAAAAGCTGGCTCAAAAGGAGGTAGCATAAGTTTTTCCAGAACAAAATTGAGGTCCCAAGTAGGTGTTGGTGCTCTCCTGGGAGGCCTAATTTTTTTGGCCCCTCTGAGAAACTGCCTTAGGAGTGGATGTGAAAATAAGGGGGGATCCGTGAAGGCTGTCAGAGCATTTTGTACAGCTAGCATTTCTTTTTGATTGATGTGCAGATTGATCTGCAGTCCATATGCCTTGAACGCACTGTCCTGCCATGTGTGCCCCCCAGGCATAGTCCGATGCATCTGTTGTCATAGTTTGCCTGGCTGGGGGTAAGGTGAAAGGCTGACCCTTGTTGAGGTGACATGCCTGTGACCACAATAGAAACTCCTGTTGAAGGCAGGAAATGAGAGGTATCATTGTTTCCAAGCTGTGGCTGTGTTGAGTCCATACGCTTTTTAGGTACCATTGCAGTTTCCTCATATGCAGTTTTGCAAATGGTATTAGTAGTATGCAAGATGCCATGAAGCCCAAGGCCTGCAGAATTTTTCTTGCAGGGAGTTGGGTCTTTGTTGCCATTGTTCTGAAGTGTTGAGTTAATTGTAGTGGTTTGTCTGGCATCAGAAAAGCCATCTGGGCCGTTGTATTCAAGCTGGCACCCAGGAATGTCATATTTTGTGAGGGCACTAGTTTTGATTTATTTTGTTTACTGTGTACCCTAGGCAACTTAGAAGATGTTTTACAAAAGCCAGGTGTAAGAGAATGTTCTTGCTTTCTGCTTGGATGAGGCAGTCGTCCAGGTATGGATATATTTGAATTCCTCTTTGTCTGCAGTATGCAATTACTGGTGCCAGGCATTTTGTGAAGACCCTGGGCGCAGTAGATAAGCCAAAGGGAAGTGCAGAGAATTGGTAATGGGGTAAACCTGCAATGAAATGGAGGTATCTTCTGCAATTTTGTCTGATAGGGACATGCAGGTATGCCTCCTTGAGGTCCAACGTTACTAGCCAAGCTTTCTTGCCCATCATGGGAAGAAGCTGCTGTAGTGTTAGCATCTTGAATTTGGGTACTTGCAAGAAGGTGTTTAGAATTGAAAGGTCCAGAGTGGGTCTTCAAGCATTGTCCTTTCTGGGGACTAGAAAGAGCCTTGAGTAAAATCCTTGGCCTTGCTCCTGTGTAGGTACCAGTTGAATGGCTCACATGTCCATGAGAGCTGTAATTTGTTTTTGTGCCTCTGCCCACTTATTTTGTGGCAGGTTTGGCATTCCTTTTATCCTTGGCAAGGTGTGGAAATGGAATCTGTATCCTTGTAAGATAATGTCTAGGACCCATTTGTCCTTTGTGACGATGCGCCAGTTGTCTGCAAAAAGTGCTAATTTTCCTCCCAAGGGAGCTGCCAAGAGAGTTTTGCTTGGCAGTTTGAGATTTAAGTCATTGTGTTTGCCTTCTAGTAATTTGGGACCTGTCTTCTCCTCCTTTCTGTGTTGCAGTGCCCCATTGGCGAGGTTTGTAAGGGATTTGTGCTTGTCCTCTGCCCCTTGGGCGCTTGTATTTACCCCTCTGTGGTCTGTCAGAAGCTGGAAAGGACCAATTTTTTGCTGGCCAATTTCTGCTGAAGCGTGGGGGCTGTACCTGTAAGAAATCTTTGACCGTCTGCACAGATTTTGCCTTATCCTCCATTTTCTTTAAAACCTCCTCTGCTTTAACCCCAAGTAAGACATCCTGCTGTAAGGGTGCATCTAGTAACTTTGCTTTAAAATGATCAGGCAGAGATTGTTCCTTTAACCAAGCATGCCTACGTATAACAGACCCAGTAACAGCTGCTCTAGAGGAAGCTTCCAAGGCATCAAAACTACATTGTAAAGTATGTTTGCCCACCTGTTCAGCTGCATGCAACAGATCCTGCATTTCCTTGAATTCAGATTGTTGAGGGTGCGTGCCCATCTTTTGTTTTATTTGAGACATTAGGAATTGCTGGTATTTAAGCATGTGAAATTGACAATTTAGTGCTCTCATAGCTAGAGTAGCTGAGGTGTAAACCTTCTTCCCCCACCTATCTAGTGCTCTGGAGTCCCTTTCAGAGGGTACAGGATTTTTAGCCATAGAAGCCTTAGCCCCTTTGGGACCCTGGGAGATTGTCTCTGGATCAGCAACAGGGCTTTTGTATAGGAATTTGTGTGAGTCAGGCACTCTATAGTATCTATCTGGTTTGGCTGGAGCAGGAGGCAGGGAATCTGGATTTAGACTAGATTCTAAGAAAACATCATCCACAATGTCTAAAACTGGGGGGATAGCAAATGGTCTGTGCTGGGGGAGCAAAAGAAACTCTCTGAGCCTTTTCTTTGAGTCGGAGTAGTCCTGACCTTCCCAGTGGAAATGTTCCCTCATGGTATGTAAGGTTTCCCCAAAGGAATAGTCTTCAGGGGGAGAAACTGAGGGAATCGAGTCTTCAGCATCAGAATCTTCATAAGGGGGAAAGGAGTAATCCTGTTCCTCAGAGGAGCCTGAGGAAACAGACACTTGATCAGAGGAGGCATAATCCTCCTCTTGTCTATGCCTTTTGTCAGGGGGGGGGTTGGGAACCCCTGGTTAAAGAAATCAAATCTTCAGCCATTTTAAGCATCTGTTTCTTAGGCATGGGGCCTTGAACTGGAGACTGAAGTGTAGTCTTTTTTAGTTTGAGAGGAATCTTAAGCTTAGCATAAGATTTTATGGTGAGAGTAGTCGGTCTGAAGACACCTTCAGAAACCGAAGGTGTTTCTACAGCACTGGCTTTTCCTTCTGCAATGTCGTCAGTAGGACCTAAAGAAAATGGCTGCGTCGGCCTAGAACTCTATGCTGGAGAATCCAAAGTGGTCTGGGGATCCAATTCAGTGGTAGCCAGGGGCTGCGTAGGTGCCTCACTGAAAACCGGAGAACTGGCGACCGGCCCAGCCGAGGCCTCGGAGTCTGGCTTGGATCTAGGCTGCCTGTCTTTATCTTTGCGTTTTTTATGCACGCCGGTAGTCGGTTGCTCTGACGGCATAGTGTAATTAAATTTCCTACCGAAGTAGTGTCGTGTGAAAACAAAGCGTCTCTTTATAGTTCGCTTATTGAACCTAGCACAAAACCGACAACCAGTGACATCGTGGTCTGGGCCTAGGCAAGGTATACAAAAAGAATGAAAGTCCTTATGAGGTATTTGCTTCCCACAAGAAATGCAATTGTTAACTTTTTCTGACATTGGACTGAGGCAAGAAAAGGTTCCCCAATGGGGTACTTAGCTTTGAAGACTTCGGACTGAAACTCGATTCGAAAATCTCAGGTGTCGGACGACCAGCACTTGCGAACTGCTTCTGCTTCGGGCACCGCGTGGCAAGAAAGACTGAAGAAAATAGCATCGGATGCCTCTTATATACCCCTGGTGCACTGACATCAGGGAAGAAGCGACAGCAACCGACGCCTGACCAAGACTTTGGAATTCAGGCCGACTGCGGGACCGCCTGATGACAGAATAACCCAAGTGTGATGACTGCAGCAAGGTAACACGATGAACATCTGCCAGTTCAGTGCATGAAAGCAATTCTGAGGACTGGTATTTTCACTAGAGAAAAAAAAACATTGTCCAAATTATTTTTTTAACTTCTGATGTGGGAACTCTAAATTCTTACAAAGATTACCCTTACCAAGTTCAGCAGGAAGTCCAGATAACGGCAATGTTGATGCTGTTGGAAAGGCTCAATACCATAGTAAAATTTTGCACTAAAATGACTACTTGGCCAATAATTTTCCATTTTCTCCTGTAGTATTATGTCAACTTGGCCCCATACATTGTACCATACTCTTTACCACTGTCGTTTTATAATAAAATACTATGGGAATAAACTTTGTTAGTATAAACATTCATTCTGATCTCTCCCTGAATTTTTCATATCACTATACTGCCAGTGTTATGATTACGTCTGTACACGGATATTCTTATCCATCGTCAGTGTTTTTGTTTTCTCACAATTTACGGTCAAACAGACATTTTTGTTTTTCTCATACAATTCATCACGCTATGTATGCATGCATGTTACTTTTCTCTCAGGGTCTCTGCTGAAAAGGAGTTTTCCACCCATTCTGACTTTCCTGGTGAACAAAAGCAATCAATAAATAAAGTAAAATACATTTGGGGAAAATAAGGAATAGTATGAATCTTGCTGGGATATAATAAATTTATTTTGGTGCTGACTACTAAAATATATATAAATACTAAATATATATTTTATAAACTGGTGACTAAATTACTTTCACTTTGCATTCACACTTGATGTTATTACTGCTGGTGAACTTTTTTGTAAATGTTTTGAGTGGCAATACAGATAAAGTTTTTTTTTTTTTGGAATATAGGGAGGAAGGTAGTGAATGGTTATGGATCTTTCTGAAAATTAAAAATTAGTACTGTAATGATCCTCACAGATGTTGTGCCACATATTGTTACACATACAATAGTGCAAGTGTATGCACGCACTCCTGTGCGTACGTATATACACACACACCAATTGCTCTTGGACAAGGTTATAAAACTGGTGCATTGTTTCACTTTTTCTGCTGTAATGTGAATGGTTTCTTTTTTTTTTCTGAAAGAAAATGTAGTACAAAACTGTGGGACAGGTATGTAGTGCAGTTTACAATATAAGAGAACAAAGACTTACTCCTAAAACTATTTGGAGTGTGACAGAGACAGCAGGATGAACTGATGACAGCTCTGGGAGTAGACGGGCTGATATGCATATGGGAGTCATGCATACATCTCAACCTTTTAGCACAAGAAATCTGGACAAACCCCAAAATAATGGGGAGACAAAGGTCTAAAATAAGGGACAGATTTTAAACATTGCACTTTTAAACTTGGAAAATTGCTACAAGTCGTGTTAGCATGCATATTCTGAAGAATATGAAGTCTGAAACCGAAATGTATGCATGTCATTATTTAATTACTTTAATCCTCACTGATTTGCCAGAAAACCATACATTTAATATGGAACAGAGCAAAAAATCTGGACTTTCTACAAAAAGCTTGACAGTTGAGAGGTACGTAGTCACGTACGAAGCATGCAGCAGTATTGTGTTAAAGTTGTCTGTGTTTGTAAAAACCCAGTCAGGGACATTCTACAGTACTCTGGAAAACTGAGAGGTTTGCACAACACAACTATCATTTCTTGGTGGTGTTGTGTCTTTCGGCTTTTCCCGGTTAGGGGTCGCCACAGCGGAACTCCGGTCCGCTAATGATTGGCAGTAGATTTTTACGTGTTGGCTTGCCGGGCCTAACGCACAACCTTCAACGAAGGAACACCCATTCACGCATGTTGCCACACAGAAGACGCTCTGAGGATCGAATGGGTAACGTCTAACTGTGAGGCGACAACGCTACCGCAGCACCACCACCGCAGAATTTCTTGGTGTAAACACCTGAAAACAATACATAAATGAGCAACTATTTCCACAAAACAACACACTATCATGCCATTTTTAAACATGAACTGCAGCAAGCATGAGGCTTGCCAACAGTACTGCACACACCTGTTTTCACCACTGCAAAAACTTTGAAAAGTAGTGCTGTATGAAACAGTGCAGTACTGATTAGATTACAAACCAAAAGCAGAGCACTTAAAGTGTAAAAAAATCACTTTAAACTACTACTGTCCAGAGAAACTGGTGAAGGAAAACTCACATTTAGTTTCCAGTTTATTTTTGACAGGAAAGTTGTGGCAAACAGGATTATTAATGGCAGCAACAGCTTCCCATGGGATGGGCACAACATTCTTGCTAAGCAGGAGCACCTTCTCCCAAAGGCAACAACAGCGGTTCCCCTTGCCAACTGACAGTACCTCAACAGCCACAGATGATATAGCTAACCCCTGGTCTACACTGGCTATAAAAGCACCAGCAGAGGGAGTCAAGGAAAAATAGGAATGATCTGAAGAGCCAACTTTGTCACTGTAGAGTCACCCACACACAGCTGAGACAAGCTGCTAGTCTACTGTGATGGCAAAGACTTAAGTTTTCTTTCTGTGGCTAAAAGATGGACTGACTATAAGATCAGCAGTTTGCTCCAATGTGAAGCTGAAAATGGTCCTTCTTTGTTAGGGGAAACTAAATAGCACAAGCCAGTAACATTTAAAAGTATTAAAAAGTAACTTTTCCAGTAAAATCATTTTACCAGCCCCAAAAAATAATTTTGAGTTTCTTCACCTAAAAAATGGCAAGAGAAGTTATAGCCTTCCCTGTGCCCATACTAATTAATAGGTCCATAACAGAAAGATACATCTCATCACTGTAGAAAAAATCCTACCTTGTACAACTGCACAAAGGCGGCACATCTACAGAGTTTAATAACTACTGACCCATAGCAATTCTCCCCCTCTCCAAAATATTAGAGAAATGCATCCATATGCAGCTAATGTAAAACCCAACCTCAAATAACCTGTTCTCAGAACCACAACATGGCTGCAGGCCCCAGTTCAGCAACAACACTGATCTACTATATTTTACGAATATAATAAGCTAGTATAGAAACAATGGTCGGCTTGTGTCCACCATATTTTGTCTTGACCAGCAACTGCTTATTTGACTCTCAACAGGACTTTCACAATACTCCTTGTCATGGTTTCTTAGTTACCTGTCTGGAAGGCAACAAGCCATTAAATGGCAATGAACCTACTCATTCTTTCAACTAGTTACTACAGGTGCCCCTAGGGCTCTATCCTGGGTCCTCTCCTATTTAATATATTTATAAATAACCACCACACCTCCACTCACCATGCTAGTTTAGTTCAGTATGCAGATGACTCAACATTAATTGTGTGTGGCCTCATCAATAAATAAGCTCCAAGAAATTACCCCAAAATCTTTCTCTTCTGTAGAAACCTTGTCCAAAGAATTAAACCCCCTACTCAATCCCAAGAAAACTAAATTAATGCTTCTTAACTCAAAAATTGCCAAAATCAAAAGCAATCTTTTACCATAACTTAAACAAACAATAATGTCACTGAAACTGTAACTCAAAAACTTCTAGGCATTGTAATAGACAATCCCAAATATGACCATCATATACTGCACACCATTCAATCTATACACATTAGAAACAGGGCTCCCTTTATAGGATGAATGGATTTCTCACAGATCCTACAAGAAAAACTGTAGCCGCCACATTCTTATTGCCAACCCTATTAAATGCTGCTCCTATCCTAATAAACTTAAAACAATACTCAGAGAAAAAAACTTGCCTCCTGCTACAATTAAATAGCCAAAATTTGCAACCAGTCTTCCTCATAGGACTCAACATAGTTTAAAGTAATTAAGCTGGTTTGAACTACACAACTACCTAAGATATTCACAGCTAACTACAGCATAAAACTCATTCATCATCTAGAAAAATGCCCTGCACTACAAAACTTTACTAGCAAAAGTTTACTGGCAATGAATTACTCTGCAGTCTGTGAAATTAAGGTGGCAACAGACTGAATTTCATATTACTGAACAGGGTGACTTTCTTATCACTTCTTGTTCCTTAACTAATTTATTTGATTAAGTACTGCTTAGCTAAACTACTTAAACTGTGGTATTTTCTTGCCTGTCTCTTATTCCCACTTTTTTTAATTCACCTACCCCCTTTTCTGGCTTCATATTAACATCTCTCTCTTTCCTTACAGTCCCTTAACCACATTCAAATGTAAAAAAAAAAAAAAACAAACAAAAAAAATTTTTGAAGCGCATAAAAAAACAGAGTGGAACCATGTACAAACCAGTAAAAGCTACTGCAAGACCTACTTTTATCAACAGACTCTGAGCAGTGGAGGTCTATTATAATCTTTTCTCTGTGATACTCCTACTGATTCTTCTGCTGTGCACACTACTGGACCCCCCCCCCTTTTCCTTCCATTTATTGTAACAAATATGTACAGTTTTCTAAAGCTTTGCATTTATTTTTACATTTTATCTTACATATATTTATTTTATATTTTATTCTCCCATTTAATGTAACAAATATATACAGTTTTCCAAAGCTTTTGAATTTGATTTTTATATTTTATCTTATATATTACATTTATTTTATATTCTTATATTTTATTTTCCCATTTATTGTAACAAATATATACAGTTTCCCAAAGCTTTGCATTTATTTTATATTCTACCTCCCTGATGCTCTACTAAATCTGCTTTTGAGTTCACACACCTAAACAGATGCCTTTAGGTACTGACCTGGGCTAGCTGGTCAATTGTTTTCTCATCTCACAGCTTTCTACAAGTCCTGCTTCATAGCCTCCCCCTTTCTCTTGTTCTCCTAACAAAATTCTCCCTTAAGATACCCTCGACACTCCTAACATATCTCAATTTAGTAAAAGCTATTATCTGGTGCAAAATGAAACTAATATAAGTTCAGGACTAAAAGTGTCTGCTGTTTGTAACATACATATTCTCCCCCCAAAACCTGTGATACCAGAAAGGCAGCGTACAATTTACCTGTAAACTACCATAATTTCAGTCTACTTGATTGTTTTTTTCTTGATTTATGCACCTCTTCCATGTGCACTAACTTGCTCTGCTTGTTTGTGATGCTTGGGCTCATTCCACTCCCTACCCTACCCCCATTTCCACCCACCTCATTACATTTATACTCTCTACAACACACCCCTTTCTTTTCCTCCAGCCAATCAGCCACTCTTAATTAATTAACACCTTTTCTCACTGACAATCACTACTTCTACACTCTCCTTCCCTATAGCCTCATTACCTACCCCACCCACTTCTACTTCTCGTTCTCCTTTCTGTTATTCCTCTCAATAACCTCCTACCATACTTCACTTTGCCTTCAACCCCTTTCCCTCACCCTTCCTCATACTCTCAACACCCTCTCTGTCACCCATATTTAGTCTCACCATCACTCTTCCCCATCTCACCTCTTCAAAATTACCACTTTTTCTAGCTCATCTCTCCCCACTAGTCGGAAACCTAGATATCCTTCTACTCTGAACCTATGATTCTATATTCTGATGTTCTTTGAAACACTTCTCTTGGATGGGGACATACACCCCAGAACCTTCCACCCCTGGCACAATACCTCAACACTAACCTCACCCCCACCTACCCCCTCCTAACACTCCCCCACCTAAATCACTAAAAAATCTTCTCACTAAATATTCAAAGCATTGTAAATAAAATAACAGAACTGAATTCTTGGATTTCTAATACATTTCCCCACATCCTATTGGAAACCTGGCTTAAACCACACAACCTCATCTCAGAAATCTTACCTCCAGGCTACAATATCTTTCACTCAGATAGAACCAATAAATGAGTAGGGGGGTGGCTACCATTGACTCTGAACTACTAAACCTGTCCCCTCTCGCCATCTCTGTTCCATCTTTCCCACCTGCAGAAATCCTTATTAAGTGTGACCCAAACTCACACAAAAAATTTGTCATAGTCTCTACATACATTCCCCATGGCAATAATATTCCAATCCTACAGAACTTTCTCTCCTGGCTCACTCAACATGTCCCCTATGAAACCATTATACTCGGAGAAGTTACTGGTCTAAACTGTACCCCTCATCCTCTACCCATAGTCACAACCTCCATGGATTTCACTAACACATTTCTAACCCCACTAGAACTAACAAAAGCTCCCCTTCTGGACCTATCCTTGGCTGGATTCTTACCTCAGGTCCCAACCATTACCATAACCCTGGCATACTTCCAAATTCAAAGTGATCACTCCCCAACCTTTACTCATAGATTCACCCATTTTCCCAAAGACCATACTTACAGAATATGCCGGAACCTTACCCACTTTGACCCAGACACTTTTAACTCAAAACTATCTGGCGTCAATTGGTCCTTCCTATACCACTTCCTTCTCAATGAGGTTACAAAGTCCTTCAATAAGATTTTCCTTGACACTCTTGATTCTATTGCCCTTTCTAGAAAAATCAGAATTAAATCCAACTATGCCTCTGGCTTACAAAACAAATCCGATTGATCATGCACAAAAGAGATGGCACCTGGAAATCCTGGGTTAAAAAAAAATCCCCTCCATTACTTCAGACATACAAAGAGCTCATAAACCAGATAAAAAAACTAGTCAAAGATAAGACAGCTTTTTTTCCCTCTAACCAATGCAGCCCTCACAAAAATCCAAAAAATTTCTGGACCTCCAACAACCTGCTCCACCAAGGTAAACCCATTACTCCTAACCCCTTTCTGCACAACACTGCCACTGAAACTGCCACTTTCCTCAACAACTATTTCATAAAATCTATCCAAACGCTCACACAAAATAGTACATCTCACCCAACCCCTCTATCACCTCTTAACAAAACTCTTCCCAATACATTTTCTTTCCAACCATTCCCACAAAACTCTTCCCAATACATTTTCTTTCCAACCAGTCCCAATTACCACTATTAAATCTCTTCTAAATAAACCTAAGCCTTGCTCTCCCTCTGCTGACCAACTACCCTCCCACTTCCTAAATATAGCTGCACAATCCATGGCCTACCCTGTCACTACGCTTATTAATCTTTCTATCCCTGAGGCCCTTGTCCCAGATATCTGGAAATCCTTTTATACAATTCCTCTTCACAAAGGCCGCAACTCTATTGATCCCTCTAACTTTTGGCCTATTGCTATCCTGTCCCCCTTTCTAAAATTTTAGAAATGTGCATCCATGATCAGATAATCAAACAGCTTCTTGACAACAATCTCCTTACTACTATCCAGCATGGCTTTAGACCACACTATAGAACAGAAACTGCATTACTCTCATTTACTCAAACAACAGTTGAAGCCTTTGACAATAACTTGCTCATCTCTGATCCATTCTTTGATCTTTCAAAGGCCTTTGATACTCTCACTCTAAACTCCTTACTAAACTTTCTGATCTACAGCTCTCTTCCACCTTCATCAACTGGTTCTCTAGCTACCTCTCTGGCAGGCAGCAATCTATCCACTGGCAAACTGCCCTGTCTCAATTTCTCCCTGTAAATACTGGAGCACCCCAAGGATCAATTCTAGACCCCCCTTCTGTTCAACAAATTCACTAACAAACTTCACTCTGCTACTAACTTCTCTACACTTCTACAATATGCTGATGACTCCACCCTTATCACCTCTGCCCACAACATCCCTAAACTCCTAGATCTCACTCAACAAACCTTCACCTCTGTTGAAACCTGGCTCTCTGATAACCGATTAATACTAAATCCAAACAAAAACTAAACTCCTAGTCTTCCCTAAAACACTCGACCAGCACAAACCCTCTCTATCACCTCTCTTAATAACACCATCATCAAATCTGAATCCCATACCAAACTACTTGGAGTAATTACTGAAGATAATTGATACTCATATTCAACAATGTATAAAAAGACTCACCAGAAACTTGGACTTCTCTATTGCAACCAGAAATTTCTGTCACCTTCTACCAAACCTTCCCTCGCACAGTCCCTTCTTCTACCCTGCCTTCCCTATGCTGCCCCTGTCCTAATGTTCAAACTTCACTTATCACTAAACTAGAGCAAACTTCTCACAAAATAGCCAGGTTTGCCTCTAATCTCCTCTATAAATCCCACCACTGTCTCACCCTTAAATCACTCCAATGGCTAGAATTCTCTAAACAACTACTTCTACCCCAACTTCACATTACACATGCTATCCTGAATGACTCTTCCTGCCTTTCCATCTCCAACCCCCATTGTCACCTTTGTACTTCCAGCAAATACCTCCTTGGCATATATAAACTCAATAAAAATATAGGAAAGTCCCTCTACAAATACTCTGTTGCACATACTTGGAACTCACTCCCTCAAAACACAAGAAGCATTCATAAAAAACACCTGTTCAGAAAAGAACGTAAATGTTTTCTTCAGTGTACATGGTCCTGCCCTTGTCTGACCCCCACTTGTTCTAGCTTCTTCTCAACTTTACCTCCTTGCACTTGCCTCATATGCCTTTATACCTACTTCTCCCCTCACTTCCATAGCATATATATCATTATTTAAAAAAATGATTAAATGGTTTATCTATTTGTATGTACTTCATGTGTGGTATCCTCTAGATGTGTTAGCCTACTCTATGTACAGATATTCTTTGTTGATTTTCTTAGGTTTCATGGTGGTTTTAATTTGTTTGCTCATTTTTATTTTTGATTTGATTTTTACTGTAAAAGTATGTAATACTTCTGGAGCTTTCCTTCTCGGGTCTACATTGAAAATGGGCCCCTGGCTCAGTTGGACTAACCCAGTTAAATGCCAAGAAATAAAATGTATTACTGCCCTACTGTCCAGCAAGGGACCTCCCGTTCAAGTAACAAATTCTTACTACTAACAAATAAGTCAAATAATGTTTCAGGAGACTCACTCTACTCCCAATATGTTGCTAAATTCTGGAATAGTATCCCCAAACAAACTTAACAGTTTTAAACCACTGCTTAACATCTTAACCAATCCTGGCACTGCACATTTCATCACCAGGTTAAGGACATTGTGTTCATTCTACAATACTTTCCAAATACTCTCCCTAAACAGAATACTCTCAACCTCTCACTGAGGTGACAAAACAATTTTTATACATAACTACTGCCTGTACAATCCACTAAGTTGCCTGTGGGCTTTCTCTTTAGTAAATTCTACCTTTGTAAAACCTTAGCATGCATAAATGTAACTACTGTATGTGTAAATATTGTGAAGGCTGCCAGCCTAGCCAGAGAGAATTTTATAAATAATTTTATCATTTGTAAATATGAATGCAAACTACAGGCTTCTTGTCTTAAATGTAAAGAAATATTGTTACATGTGGAACTGAAAAGAATGTGCCAACAGTGCACTCTACTGATTAAAGTAAAGCATGTGATGACCCTTTGATATAGACAATGGTGCCGAAGGGTTTAGATGACAAAATTCTTTCCATTGTTTTAACCAAGAGTTAACTTGCTAGATTTAAACATGCAAATGTATTTTTATTGCTCTCCTGATCAGCTGCAAGATAACAAAAGGAGATGTTAAGTAAGTAAATACAGTTTCTGTTAGCCTGGGAACCCAGGGAAGTGTAAAGAATGATGTAATGTGAATCAGAACTGCAATTTCAATTTAAACAGAGAGAACCAGAGATGATTAAGCATTTTTGTCTTGACCATCCAACTCATCAGTTCTCTGCCTGTTTCTATATGCAAGTTATCTCAGACTTGTGTTTTCTCTCAGAAACAGCTAGAAACCAGAAGAATTAGACTGTTTTTCTGTGATGTCAGAACTGTACAACTGAATTATTTTAAGTATTTCTCTGTGATCTCTGAACACTTGACTAGCACTGTGTAGTAAAAAGTATTGTTTTGTATTTTTATTATTCATTATTAAATATTTTAAAACATTAAGCTCTAGAGTACATTGCATATTTATAGTGATTACTGTACCAAGTCACTCCAATAAGCCTTGACTGTTTAGTTATACTACCAATTGGATAATAATATTGCACAGTAATAACTGGACACCCTTTTAAGGGCCTTTGAGAAGCTGATAAATATTAGCTGGGTGGTGGCAGTGATTTCTACTGTACAGTCTGAGTAAAAAGGGCACAGCTGGAGAACCTGTGCCAGCCTTCTCCAGGAGTGTCGGTGTGGTTGCATAAACTCTTATCTCAAAGTGTGTGTGTCAGCTACTTGGGCAGGGACATGAAGCACTGGTTGGACAGAGGGTGCTGGAGATTTTAGCTTGCCCAGCTGGCTGAGATCTGGACCCTATAGCTGTGCCAGTGGGGAGTCTTACTGGAGACCAAGGGAGCAACCAGCCCTAGACCGACTATGACCTCTGTGTGCTCTTAAGGGAAATTGCACCTTACTGTGTGTATTTATTATCCTTTCCTCTTTATGAGATGTCCCTCACTGGTGTTAGTGGTGAGGATTGAGGCTCCCTGATTGCTGGGCCAGGGCATGGGCATCACATAATTGTTTGGCAGTGGTGGGATATCTACATCACAGAGTAATTAGATGGCAAATACTAATTGGCTTGCAGTGGTGTGGGTAGAATGAATTCCTGTAGCTTGTGTACAGTGAGCTTTGAAGGTGTTTTGTACTCTAAATCAGCCACTCAGTGAAAACTCAGAGTTCAGATCACAATTGTTTTATTTCTTTTGCTAGCTTAGTCGGGGTGAGCAGGCAGCATGTCATAAGAGGAGTATGGAAAGCTGACAAGGAGCCAGCTGGTGGAGATGTGCCAGGCTAGGAGACTGGTGCATGGAAACCTGACTAAGGCAGACCTGATTGCAGCCTTGGTTACAGCTGCATCAGAAAACTGTAACCAGGAGGACAATCAGACTGGCAGTGGAGATATAATACCCTCGGAGAATGGACAGCTCAACGTTTCTGCAGAGGACTTAAAAATCCATCTGGAACTAAAGAGACTTGAGTTGGAGGCCAAGCGTGTAGAAATAGAAGCAACCGAAAGACTGTGACATCTGCAGGCTGAGGAGAATAAACTACTAAGTCTGGAAGCTGAGGGAAAGGAAAGGCAGAATGAGATGGAGATGCCGACTCTTTGCCAGAGTCATGGAAGTAATGGGGAAGGGAGTAACTGGACCCCAGAAGCACAGCAGGTCAGTAAATTTCTTCTGCAGTTTAAAGAATGGGATAATTTTGATAGTTTCAATCATATGTTTGAGAGGGTAGGCAAACAGTATGGTGTTGACTGAAGGCTCTGGGTATGGTTCCTGACCCCCTTATTCCATGGTAAAGCTGTAACTCTGTTGCCAAAAATGTCTGACATTGTATGCTTTGATTATACTGTTGTCAAAAAGCATGTGTTAGAATTGTTTAAGCTAACACCTGAAACGTAAAGGAAAAAATTCCATGTGCATAGACGCAAGGCAGATGAAAGTGTGTGTGAATATGTTGCTGACCTGAGCACTTATTTCCATGGGTGGGTGAGTGGATGTCAGGTCACCACTTCTGAAGGGCCGGCAGACCTTTTGGTGAGGGAACAAGCCCTTAGCACTTTGCCTGAGGACATGAGGATCTGGTTAGCTGATAGACAATGTGCCACTTCAGATTAATTGGTGAAGAAGAGAGACCTACACCTGGCAAGCAGGGCAGCCCTGTACAGGAAGGGGACCCACAGTACTGCTAATGGGTCTAAAGGAACCCACAGTAAGCAGCACAGACTACCCCAACAGATCTGTCAGTAGCAGGTGAAGCCACTAGTCTAGGTACACGTCCAGGAGCTAGGGTTAAATGTTTTGAATGCAAACAATGGGGCCATGTGGCATACAGGTGTCCACAAAGGCAAGGTGGGGAAGAAAAGGTGAGGGAGCCATTAAGTGGGAAAGACAAAATGCCAATAATAGGTTGTATTGAGACAACAGGGGTACCAAACTACCATCCTGCAGATATCCTAATAGGGAAGGATTTGGATGAGGCAGTACCATGTGCTTATGCATTTACAAGCGGTCAGGCTAGGACACATGTATGTGGGTCTGGTAACCTGGGGGAGACCCAGGCAGACTGCAGACTGCATACTTGCATCTAGGATTGGTGAGGTGGTTACTTCAGGGAGGGAGCTACTCTGTAGCAGTGAGACTGAAGATGAGACACAGGTGCTTGGGGGTACTGATGGTCCCTTGGACAGAGTGACTGCAAAGGTAGATGTGAGTAGTAGTAGTACCCAGGCTGACAGTGAGGCACCATTGTCAGAGGATGCCAGACTTCCTGTGGAAGGGGAGCTGGGGAGGGTTACAAGGAGAGAGTTGAGACAGGCTCAGCTCTCAGACCCTACACTGAAAGGCATGAGGCAGATAGCTAGGGAGGCACCTGATTCTCAAGGAAAGGGGGATCTGTATACTGGGACAAAGGGTTACTATACAGAGAATGGACCAGAGGGCTAGAAGGTGAGACAGTACAGCAGTTGGTAGTGCCTAGAGCCTGCCGTCTGGCACTTCTAACCATAGCCCATGATATTCCCTTTGCAGGTCATATGGGCATAAAACACACAAAGAGGCGTATTAAGCAGAACTTATACTGGCCTGGAATTTCCAGAGATGTAACAGGATACTGTAGGACCTGTGAGCAGTGCCAAAAGGTAGGCAAGGCAGGAGACAAGGTGAGAGCTCCTTTGGTGCCTTTGCCTGTGATTGAGGAGCCATTTCAGAGGGTAGCATTGGATATTGTGGGTCCTCTGAGTACCCCACGTTCCACAGGGAGAAAGTATATCCTAGTGGTAGTGGCTTATGCTACACGATACCCTGAGGCAGTGGCTTTGTCCTCCACTGAGGCAGAGAAGGTGGCAAATGTGTTAGAGATTTTCAGCAGGGTAGGCTTCCCATAAGAAATACTGACTGACAGAGGTGCCAATTTCATGTTAGACCTGCTGGCTTGTCTGGGGAAGTCCTGTTGGGTCAAGCACATGAAGACCACCCCCTACCATCCCCAGACTAATGGTCTTGTTGAGAGGTTAAACTCTACAATCAAGTCCATGCTACAGGCATTTGCAGATTAGTTTAAGCCCCATCGGTTGTTTGCTTACAGAGAGGTTCCCCAGGAATCCACAGGTTTTTCACCCTTTGAGTTGCTGTATGGGCATAGGGTGAAGGGACCTCTAGATTTAATTTGAGACTAGTAGGAAGTGAGTGTGAATCTCACAGAGAGTCTGTTGTGGCATACATTCTAAACCTCAGGACAAGGCTCAGGGACCTCATGGGCTTGGTCCAGGAGAACCTGGCAGAAGCCCAACAACAGAAAAAGGTGTGGCATGACAGGGAGGCTCGAGCTACAGAGTATGCTGTGGGGCAGCAGGTAATGGTTCTCATTCCTGTCAGACCAGACACAACAAAGTGCAAGCAGCTTGGGAGGGACCCTACAAGGTGGTAAGAAAGATAAGTGATGTTAACTACATGGTGGAACTGCTAGGCAGAAGGCAGGGGCACAAATTGTACCATGTTAACATGATGAAACCTTACCATGATAGGGTGGCCCTTGTGCTGAGTATTTGCAGTGGATTGCAGGAGGAGTCTGAGGGAGATCTGGGGACTGATGTCCTCAGGGAAGCTCAAGCTGACACCTCAGTGAAAGGGGTAACAATGTCCCAGCAGCTATCTCCCACCCAGGTCTGAGAAATCTGAAGTGTGTTGCAGGAATTTGGGGACATGTTCACTGGGAAACCAGGGTTCACCCACCTGGGGCAGCACTAGGTGGATACAGGACTCCAAAGGCTTATTAGACAGGCACTTTATAGAGTGCCTGAGAGAGTCAAAAAGACTCAGGGAGGAGGTACAGGAGATGTTGGAACTAGGGGTGATTCAAGAGTCCATCAGTCCCTGGGCCTCCCTAGTGGTGCTCGTGCCAAAAAAAGATGGCAGCACCAGGTTCTGTGTGGACTACAGGAAATTAAATAGTCACACAGAGTCAGATGCTTACCCCATGCCTAGGACAGATGAGGCCGTAGAGCAGCTGGGTGGGGCTAAGTACTTTACAACCACTGATCTTACCAAGGGTTACTGGCAGGTGACCTTGACTCCCAGTGCTAGAGAGAAATCAGCCTTTGTGACTCCTTTTGGCTTGTATGAGTTCACAAAGATGCCCTATGGGGTGTAGAATGCCCCAGCAACTTTCCAGAGGCTGGTAGATCATATTCTGGCAGGAGGGTTTGCCCTTGCTTACCTAGATGATATTGCCATCTACAGCCACTCCTTGCCAGAAAACCTTCAGCATGTCAGGGAGGTGCTAGGCAGACTACAGAGGTCAGGGTTGACCATTAAGCAGAGCAAATATCAGGTGGGTATGGCAGAGGTCTCCTACCTAGGACATAGAGTGGGGAGTGGTAAGATAAAGCCAGAACTTGCCGAAGTGGAAGCCATTCAGGCATGGCCTACACCTGTTACTAAAAAGCTGCTGAGGGCATTTTTAGGGACAGCAGGGTACAACCGAAAGTTTGCCCCCCAGTTCTAGTACCATAGCTGTTCCCCTTACAGACCTGACAAGGAAGAACAGGCCAGATGAGGTAGTGTGGACCCAAACATGTGAGCAGGCATTCCAGAAGCTTAAATAAGCTTTGGGAGGACACCCTGTGTTAGCCGGTCCAGATTACAGCAAAGAATTTGTTGTGCAGGTGTATACTTTGAACCATGGGGTGGAGGCTGTGCTTAGCCAGATTTTTTCAAAGGGAGAAGAGCAGCCAGTGGTTTATCTCAGTCATAGGCTCCAACCCAGGGAGGAATGCTATGAAGCTGTAGAAAAGGAATGTCTAGCCATATTGTGGGCACTGCAGAAACTTCAGCCTTATCTGTATGGAAGGAAATTCACTGTAATGACCAATCACAACCCCCTAATATGGTTTAATAGAGCCAGCCAGCAAAATGCCTAGTTGCTAAGATGGAGCCTGGGGTTGCAAGCATATATGTCAGTGCAGCACCGCAGTGGATTTAGCAATGCCCATGCAGATGGGCTCTCAAGACAGGGAATGGAGTAAGGTACACTCAGATAGACCTAACCCTCTCAAGCAGCATTTCTCGATGGTCACTTGAAAAACTAGCTTGAGTTCTCTGGGGAGGGGGGGGGGGGCATGTGAAGGCTGCCAGCCTAGCCAGAGATAATTTTACAGATAATTCTATCATTTGTAAATATGAATGCAAACAACAGGCTTATTGTCTTAAATGTAAAGAAATAGTGTTACATGTGGAACTGAAAAAAAAAAATGTGACAACAGTGCACTCTACTGACCAAAGTAAAGCATGCGGTGACCCTTTGATGTAGACAGTTGTGCTGGTGGGTCTAGATGAAGAAATTCTATTGTTTTAACCAAGAGTTAAATTGCTAGATTTAAACATGCAAATGCATTTTATTGCTCTGCTTCCCAACCAGCTGCAAGATAACAAACAGAGATGTTAAGAATGTAAATGCAGTTTCTGTTAGCCTGAGAACCCAGGGAAGTGTGAAGAATGATCTAATGTGTAGACTGGGGACCCCAGGAAAGTGTGAAGAATGATGTAATGTGAATCAGAACTGCAATTTCAATTTAAACAGAGAGAACCAGAGAGGATTAAGCATTTTTATCTTGACCATCCAACACCTCAGCATTCTGTTTCTATATGTAAGTTATCTTAGACTTGTGTTTTTTCTTAGAAACAGTTAAAAACTAGACAGATTAGACTGTTTTTCTGTGATGTCAGAACTGCACTACTGAATTGTGTAAGTATTTCTCTGTAATCGCTAGGACTGAGTTGGTGGTGCTGTGGTAGCGTCGCCTCACAGTTAGACTTTGCCCATTCGATCCTCAGAGCATCTTCTGTGTGGCGACATGCGTGAATGGGTGTTCCTTCATTGAAAGTTGTGCATTAGGCCCGGCAAGCCAGCATGTAAAACTCTACTCCCAATCATTAGCGGACCGGAGTTCTGCTGTGGTGACCCCTAACCGGGAAAAGCCAAAAGACACAAATTTCTCTGTAATCACTGAACTCTTGACTAGCACTGTGTAGTAAAAATATTGTCTTGTGTTTTTATTATTTATTAAATATTTTAAAACATTTAATCTGTGGCTGTTTTGTGTAGAGTTAATTTAAGCTCTAGAGTACACTGCATATTTATAGTGATTACTGTACTAAGTCACTCCAGTAAGCCTTGACTGTTTAGTTATACTACCAATTGAATAATATTGCACAGTAATAATTGGACACCCTTTTAAGGGCCTTTGAGTAGCTGATAAATATTAGCTGGGTGGTAGCAGTGATTACTACTGTATAGTAAGGGTAAAAGGGGCACAGCTGGAGAACCTGTGCCAGCATTCACCAGGAGTGTCTGTGTGGTTGCCTAAACTTTTACCTCAAAGTGTGTGTGTGTCAGCTAAAGGGATGGCATAAATGAAAAGGTCCATCTGGGTGAAGAAGTTGGCATTCATTTTCCAAACCCCTCTCCAAGTGGTCTTTCAGCAGAATGTCTTGTGCTAAGTGCAAATGCAAAAATGTGTACTTCTTACACACCCTGCGACACCCCTGCACTGGCCCGGTAATCAAGGAGCCTCAATCCTCACCACTAACACCAGTGAGGGATATGCACATTGAGAGGATGACAAGTACACACACACAGGAAAGTACAACTTCTCTTAAGAGCACACAGAGATCACAGTCAGTCTGAGGCTGGTTTCTCTCGTTCTTTCTCCAGATCCCCAATAAGACTCCCCACTGGCACAGCTACAGGGTTCAGATCTCAGCCGAGTGGTCAAGCCAAAACCTCTAGTACCCTCTCTGTCCAACCAGTGCTTTATGTCCCTGCTCAAGTAGCTGACACACACACAAACACTTTGAGATTTGATTTATATACAAACACACAAACACTCCTGGGGAAGGCTGGCACAAGTTCACTAGCTATGCCCCCTTCTGCCCAGACTATATGGTAGCAACCAGCTGCCACCAACCACTACTTATCAGCTACCATAAAGGCCCTTACCAAAGGGTGCCCAGTCTTACTGTGTAATGTTACTATTATCCAAATGCTAAGCGTATGCAAGATTAAGACTATTCAAGAGTGGCCTATACAGTGTTACCAAACAAATGCAAGTACTTTAAAGAGCTTAAATATATATAAACAAAAGCAGCCACACTTAAAACGTTTAAATATATTTAATAATAAATGATAACAGAAGAAGACAATACTCAACAACCCAATACAGTGACAGAGTTCAGAATCACAGGAAATACTTTAAAACAACATTGCAGGACAGTCTTACATAAAAACAGAAAACATCTAGACTGATCTTACTATTTCTCTATCTATCTCTGAGAGAGATACTATGATCTAATTCTTACTTAAAGAGCAAGGCAAGAAGTGCCAGTGAGAGGATGTTTACATGCCCAGAACAGGGTACAAAATGCACTGATGTTCGGAGATGGTTCTTAAATTAATAATGCACATTACTGCAGGGTTAGCTAGATGACATCATTCTTGTCGCATCTGCCTTAGTTTCCAGGCCAAGAGAAACCTCTGTCTCAAGACAATAAAAAAAAATTCTAGCTGCAGACATTATGTCTTTTAGTTGTGATAAACACACTCATAAAACTTTTTACTTATTTTCTCAGAGTTTGCAAGTTAACTCTATGTCCCAACTTCTCCTATGAAAACATACATTTTCACAGGCATATAGTCCATATATTTTTCTGCTCTTCTCCAGCAGAGTGCACTGTGGTTACATTTTTGATGCTCAGCACATAACATATAGTTATCTCACATTTGCAAGACAAGCCTGTGGATCATATTAATATTTACAAATGACATAGGATTTATGTTACAAGTCTAGGAACACTTCTCTTCCAATATCCACTCACAGGGTCCAGTAGGGATCTGCTTAAACTGCTAGCAGGTTGTCCTACCTCATGATGCAAGATGCTATACTGAACAGTAGTTATTGTGCTAATTGCGATAGTTCCATTGCTAGTCTACATAGCTGGCAAGAGTGAGTGGCAAACAACAGAAGAATAGAGCTACTTCATAAAAACACACTAATAACAAAAGAGGTAATAGCAAGCCAATACCAGGATAAAAAATGTAAAGCCTGGATGTTAATGAACTGATACTAAGAAACGGCAGAACATTGTCAAGTGGTTTTGTCTGTTAATCATACTTCTCAACTGTACATATTTTTGTAGAATGTCCACATTTTGGCCTCATATTTTTGGTCTGCTTTTCATATAGGTGTAGTTTCCTGGCAAATTAGTGGTAAATCATCACAGACTGAAATTAGAAAATAATGACAGACACTTGAGCTTCAGAAAATCCATGTTAATGCAAAACCTGTTATTCTATCAACTTTCTAAGTTTTTAACAGCAATATTTAAAAAATCCCTATTTCTGGGCCTTTGTCCCAGTTTTATTTATGGGTTTGTCCAGATTTCTTGCTCTAAGAGGTTGACAGGTATGCCATCAATACTTTGGACTTCATCAGAACAACAGTGCTACTAAACAGAAGCAATTCAATGCTGTGTGCAGTAAATCACATGAATGCATTCATCCAATCAATTGAAGCCAATGTAAGTAAAGCATACTTAAAAATACAAGACACAAAAATTGTTAAAAACATCTCCATAATGTACAGAATAAATACAGTTCTAAGAGTAAATACATTCCTACTGCCAGCTTTGAGATAAAATCTGTACTGTAGTGTGTGGCCTTGATAATCATTGCCTAAGAAGTTAAGATATTGTATTAAAAGTAATAAATATTAATTCCATAAATAATACAGTGCAAAAATGTTAAAACAAAGTTTTTAACATTAGGAGTCCAGCAAGTATCATAATTTAACTGTTCTTAATTTGAGAAGGGTGCTTAAAGATGTACACTTATTTAAGCCTGGGTGAGCAGCATTCAGCTTTACTTGCCAGAGTAACTCCCTATATTCAAGCCGGTTTTCCCATGACCCCCCTGGATTGTTAATAACTTGTTCCAAAATAAAAAAGAAAAATGTTTTTTTTTCCCAAGTGTGCACTGGGCTCAATGTTTAAATAAAGCATTACTGATGTTGCTATTAAAAATGCCATAAGTGTATTCATATACTCTTTTCTTGAGGGCACGCTCAGTTTTACCTACATAACAGTAACAATAGTCAGAAAAATATATGTATATCACCCCTTTAGTGTCATAATCACACTGATGGTCACGTTTAAATTCCAAGTTACATGTTTTCAGTTTCAATGTAGTGCCCTCAAAGTACTTACAAAAACTGCATGCCTCTCAATTTCTCATACCCAGAGGCATGTGACTACTTGTGGCTTTTTCTTTGTTGTTGTAGTCTTGTTCAATAACACTCTAAGACTTGAGATACCTCTTAAAAACAAATTGTGGTTTTGTATCCACTATTTTTGCCACACCATCATCACTCTGGTGGCCCTCCAATAACTCCTAATTGTTTGTTGAATGAGGCTACTCTCCCTTCCAAAACTTAAAACCATCATGAGGTCAGGATTAACTGTGCTACCTTGATCATGTCCCGCTTTGTGCTCATTAAAACCACTACTCAATAATGGTGGAAAACAAAAGTGCCTGGCTCATACCTCGTTCTTAACTATAATTAACAGATCAGAAGGATAGCCCCTAGCTCTATCAATAAGCTTGTCAGCTTCCAACAAAAATATTACAATGTTCCAATTCAATTCTAGATAACTGCATCAACTGTCCCTTTACTAACCCCTTTTTTTGATGGAATGGGTGGTTGGCTGCTTGAAAAATCTGAAAAAATGTTGGCAAATGTGGGCTTTCTGCAAATACTAGAAATAAATCAGTTGCTAGAAAGATTTATACAAGTAAAACATCCAAACTGTTGATCTTAGTTTAAAACACTGTAGATAATTTTAGAAACGCTGTGGTATTGTTCAAAAATCCACAAACCCTTAAGTAATCTAAACTACCTCTCCACAGAATAAATATTATCATCTAGATATCACAAACATAGTAATACTTTTCATAAAATCTGATTTAAAATCAAATTTGTTTTCCCAAAACCATAGCACCATGTTGCCAAAAAGTGGGGTGCATGGTACTCACAGTGCCACCCCTGCAAGCTGTTTAAAATGTTCTCCTTAAAAAAACATAATTGCAGTGAAGAATAACATTCAGAAAATCTACTAAAATGTTGATCTCTTGGTTATCCAAGAAATCACGTCAACAAGGTGTCCTCAAACCAGGATGAACCCATCTGATGAGGAATGCAAGAAAACAAATCTACCACATATATGGTAACTAAAAAAAAAAAGATCACTGTAAAGCTCTTGTTTAATTTGCCCTAAAAGTCTCCAAAGTATTCAAGAACATAAGATATTTATCAAAAAATGATTTTAGTTTACAATCCACATACAGTGTCAGGGAATATGTTCAACAACTAGATGACACAATTTTGTGTACCTAAGGTATACCAAATATACTAGGTACCATAGGGCTTTCTACCCATAAAAGGTTGTAATGCTGAGGCCCCAGAGCACCTTGGTCAAACATATCCGTAAGATTAACATCAATTCTAAAATAAGCAAGGTCACTCTCATTCTTTGATACCCTGGCATATTAAAAACCTTTAAGTAAATCATACAATTTTTCCTAAAATTCAGTGGAATTCATAGCTATACCACTCCCTTTGTTTGCCTTCATAACCCCAATTGCTTTTTTACTAGCCAAGTCATCAAAGTAAATGTTTTTCACTGAAAGTTAAATTGTAACTTATATGTCTTTTTGCTTTTCTAACATTGTACGTGTCTTTTTTCACAAAGCTTTTCAAACAATTGCAAAGCAGGGTCCAAAGGGGGAGGGGTTAAAATACTAGGCCAAGAAAACTCAGTAAGTACTCTAGGGACTTTAGGGGTATAACTGACTAGAACTTTCAAATTCAACTTCTGTGCATACAATTTTAAGTCCAAAACCATGTTGACCACATCAAGATTCTTTTTGGGTATAAAAGTAACCAATCCTGGCACTGCACATGTCATCACCTGGTTAAGACACACAATACTCTCCAAATCCTCTCCTTAAACTTAATACTCTCAACTTCTCATGGAGAAAACAAAACATCACTGCTGCCAATACAATCCACCAAGTTGCCTGTGGGCTTTCTCTTTAGTAACGTCTACCTCCATAAAATGTTAGCATGTATAAATGTAACTATATTGTATATGTACATGTTTAATGCAACTACATGTGTATACATATACACAGAAATGTACCTAGTCTGTGTTTATCTGGAACTTAGTGTAATACAATGTAAACAAAGAGCTTTTCTCCACTGAAAATGGGTACTACCCAGTCGGACTTTCCCTGTAAACAAAAAACAACTAAATAAATAATTTTAAAATGTTTAAATTAACTTTTAAACTATCAGAAATAAAAGTCCACTCTCATTTAGAAGTACAGTAAAGCTAAACAGTAAATAAAAGCACATATTCCTAGGTTAAAACATGCTTTCCTAAACAGGAAAGTTTGAAAATTAAAATATGTAGAAGGTTTTTCCCCAAAAGGAACTTATCTGTCCAGCAATGGACAGCACAAGCCAACTGACAATCTTGAAAGCCTGCAGAGGAAGGTTCTTTTCAGCAGCAGGAAAACTCTGAAAGGCTAGGTGCCCAAGCCTGTCTTCATGTCAGCTCAGCTCAAGCTAATGGTTTGGGGCACATGGAGGGTGCCTTGAAGCCGGCCCGCTGTTATATTCTATGCAGAATATAATCCATATAGCTTAGGTTACTGCAGTAGTGATCAATAAGATGAACATCCAGTGTTGCCTGAAGCAATCCAATATCTTTTGGCAATCTTCCCTCAGTAGCTTTCGTACCCTGGGAATTAGGGATAGTAAATAGTACAGGGAAGCCATAAATGAAAAGGCCCATTTGGGTGAAGAAGTTGTTATTCATTCCCTGAACTCCTCTACAAGGGGTCCCTCAGCAAAACTTCTTGAGCTGTTAAATTCAAATGCCAAAATGTGTACTTCTGGCATACCCCATCTGTGTTATAAGTCTATGAACACTTCTCTCCAACATCCACTCATGGGATCCAAGAGGGAACTGCATAGACTGCTAGCAGGAAGTCCTACCTTGGGATGTAAGAAGCTATAGTAAACATTGGTAGCACTCATGCTAATTGCCATAGTTCCATTGCTAGTCTACACAGCTGATGAGCGAGTGGCACTGTGTTTGCTGATATATCATGTCACAATCATATTATCAATTGTCCTGGTCTCAGTTTGTCTTTCATGGCCAAAAAGACCTCCATCAACTCTTTTGTGTTAATGTGCTGGTTTGCTAAATGCCTGTTCCATATCCCTTGCAGTTAAACTGAGTAAATATGCCCACCTAGTTAGGGTCAAGCTGTTCAAAGTCATTGGTTGGTATACTTCTGGGAGGTGGAAGGGGACTTCTAGATTTGTCTTGATGGTCTCTCACCACAGAATCTCCTTCTTTAGGTATGGGAGGAGAGGGGAATGGGATGTGGATTCTAAGGGCTGTTGGTGTTGGAATCAGCAGCTTTCTAAGAATCACTGCAGCTTTCTCATGTAGAGTTTTGCCAGAGGGATCACAAGGTTAGATGACACCATGTATCTCAAGAACTCCCTTGTTGCAATGGGTTTCTCTCTGCAAATGTGGAGAAGTTATTCTGACAGGAACAGAATCTTGTCCTTTGCCAAGAACACCCTTTGCTGAACAGAATCCAATTTTTCTTCTAGGAGAATTATCAGAATATTTTGTATTAGTTTTGACTTTTGGTCATTTGGGGTTTAAGCCCACCTTCTGAAAGCAATCCAATGTGATTTGCATAGCCAAAAAAAGTTCCTCAGAAGATGTTGCTTGAATCAGTCACCTAAGTAAGGGTAAATGTGGACCCTTTTGGTTCTGCAAAAGACTGACTGGTACCAAGCATTTGGTAAACTCTTGTTTACAATGTTTAAGCCAAATGGCCCAAGCATAAAATTGGAAATGAGGGGCAGCACTCCCTGTTCTGAAGCACAGGAACCTGCTTTGTTCCCATAGAAAAGGAATACAAAGGTAGCCATCCTTTAATTCTAAGGTTACCATCTATGTCCCTGGCCAAATAAGTAGTAGAAGTTTTTGTAATGTTACCGTCTTAGACTTGGGTACTACCAGAAATTTGCTGAGCTGTCTGCATCCAGGCTCCTTCCTTTCTTGGAATCAAGATGAGGTGTGAGTAGAAACCTGTGTGTACACCTCTCCAGAAGATACTGCTTCAATGATGCTTTGAGCTATGGTGGAGTCTATACATGGGGACATGAATTTTCTCTGTTGGCTGGGGGGTCTGGAATGTCTAGAAAAGGGAAGTTGTAGTATGATCTGTAGTAACCACTGGTCATGTGTGATTTCTTCCCAGTAGCTGAGGAAAAAAGGGTCTTCACAGTAGGTAGCCTTGGGATACAAGGGGAGGTGTTGGGAAAGGATGGGATTTACTGGTTGGGGAGGGAGGTGCTGAGCATAGTCAAAGCTGCTCCCTACTGGGTTTTGTGTTTTTAGACACCCAGATCTAGATCATTGGTCAGTTTACATTTTGACACCTGAGCCTTTTCCAAAATTGGACCCCCCCCCAGGGAAACAGTCAACACTTAGTACAGTAGTTTCTATTATATCTATTTCTATTGTATCTAAGCCCTGGAGAAGGGTAAAGCTCCTTGACTGACTTCATGGTCCTTCACTTGTGGTCCAGTCTCAAACACCTTTCCATCAGGGTTCAAAGAGAAACTCCTTCTCTAATTAGGAATTAAGAAGCTCTCCTTTTCCATGACTGGACATAGGCTGGGTCCTCCAACCAAGCATGTCTCCTTGTGATAGACCTCACAGGAGCTGTCTTGTGCATCACAGTCACAGTAAAGTGAATGCCTGGACACCTGGAAGCATAAACTGCACAAACCCTGGATGTCCACCTGGAGACTCTTATCTTGGATGTCTTTTGCCTTAGACAGGATTTACTCTTGAACAGACTTAAGATACCTGAGCATGCAGAACTGGCATTTCAAAGCTTTCAGGATAGCAAATATGTAATTTTTTGCCAAATCGGTCTTCAACAGTCTACCCCATGTCATTTGGCAAAAGATTCTTGGAAGCAGGCCTGGAAGACCCCTTTGTGAACTCTAGAGACACCACAGCTGGGTCTGCTACTGGGATCTTATAAAGGTGCATGTGGGAATCTGCAGAAGGTATTAGGCATCCCAGGAGAAGACAAAGATAATCAAGCTGCAGAAATGTGTCAGAAAGCACATCATCTAAGACTTCAAAGACTAGAGGTAGGTTATGAGAGCCTCAGGAGTCTGACAATTGGCCTGAACCTAGAAAAACTCCCTAAATTCCCTCATAAAGATTACTTCATAATATGAAGGTACCTCCAAACATTAAGACCTCGGGTGCCAAGGCTGAGGAAGTGTCTTCCGAGTCAGCATCTGTAAACTGCAAGGAGGGTGAATGTTCAACAAACTAGTGTTCATTAACTGAGTTTGAGGAATCAATCTCTCTCTCTGACAGAAAGTGCATTTTTTTGTTTTTCTGGCAGAGATTCTTGGCAAAGGTTTCCTTTCCAGGGTAGGCTACCTAGACTTCATGAAGTCGATGAAGCACTGCACCAGCTTGACTAGGTCCCCTGGAGATATATGGGTGGAAGTGGTAGGGGACCTGGTCAGCATTGACTATGGCAAACCTGTCAATTGGATTTGGCAGCTTTGGGTTTGGTTACAGCAGACAAGGCCTCACGTCATGGGCAGCCATGACTTTGATCCGGCTCCCAGGGATTTGTTGCTCAACAATTATCGAGGGATACTGCTCTCAAACTTGGTTACCTGAACTCTGGCACTGGAAGACAAGACCTGCACATTGGCTCTAGACCAGTTCTGATGTTGGACTGGTGTTGACTCATGAGTTTGCACACTGGGACAGAGACATGGCAGACTTGGGAGAAATCAAGCCAGAGGAATGAGGTGCATCATACATCGGACTAAGGGTCTGGAAAGGTACCTCACCCATGTCAATGACTTTGAGAAGATGGGTAGGGCCAGACAAAAGAATGCAGTCAGCCTCCTGCACATACCGGTCTATGCTTCTTTGGTACCTCAGATAGAGAACTAGTGGACACCACTGTACGAGGCGACTGAGAACTAACAGACTTCAGAAACTCAGCAGGATTCAATCTTATGCTTTGTCTTATCAATAAAATAGGCACAAGATTGCCAGTTTGGCATGTCATACAATGGGCCTAGACAGAACAAGCACAAGCAGTAAGAATGAAAGTCTTTGTAAGGGATTTCTCTCTCACATCTGAGATTACTGTTATTTTTACTAGACAGTAAACAACTAAGAAAAAAGTCAGTAACAGATTTCCCCAGCAGGATATTTAACTGAACCTTCTGGCATCATGCTGACACACTAACAACACTATTGTACACTAGCGCATCAGACTGACATGGCAAGCAAGAAATGAAGATGGTGATGACCCCTTTACACCATCAGCTTCCTGATATTGGCTAGGGAGGGCATCTGTCAGCTAGGGCATGGTGAAATCCTCTGGTATCGAGGTCATGCTGTGCACTCCAGCATGGCAAGAATTTCCAAGACTTGTGTTCTTTTTAGAAAAATAAGACAGTCCTGCAACACTAAGTCCACAGCAGGTAAGCACTTGTTTCAGGTTTACATTTCATTTTAATCTGGAGCGCTCTCTGCCCTCAACTCCGTGATCTACTTATGAGATATAAGGTTGGCTTGGTAAGGTTACCAAAGAAAGACTTCTTGCAGCTCTAGTGTGAGGGTAAGCATGCAACATTTACATACAAGTGGTCCACCTTCAGTAACAAGTACGACATCTCTACCAGTATGGATTCTGACCACCAGCCATGGGCACTAATGCCTAGCAGGCATTCTGAGGTTGTTCAGACCATTTCCAGTCATTTCCAGAAACCTTAAACAGCCTCTCCTATCACAAGAAAATTAAAAAAATCTTCAAAGCCCCTCTCAAAGAGATCCACAGCAAGGCCTCCTAAAGTCAAAGCTCACTGATTTCTCCTTGGAGACCCAAGCTACAGATTTTGAGGATGTTGAGGGTATGGTTTCCATTCAGATCACCTACATTACAACCTCAAATTCTTCCATCTCATACTGGAAGAAAAAACAGGGGTCTAAGGATTCTCTGCTTTGTGGGGAAAGAGAGGGAGTGACAGCAGTAAAATATAGACAAACACCTTCCCAGTTTTGGGTGCTCCATCCACTTGAGACACTGCAAAGGATGCCATAAAGTTGTTTCTGAAACCTGGACACAACAATCCCAAGTGCCCAGGAAAATGGATTAGGAACACCAAACAGAACATCTCTAAGTGAAACCACACTGTTTGCACACAGCCCTGAAGACAGGACTGGAGCCTGAAGACCTGGCCTGCCTTTCAAAGGAAGGCAATGCCTATGAGTGGGTACTGCATAGATGGAAATGGCTTTGTGTGTAAGTTGCCTTTAAAGTACAGTTGTGTACGTAAACTTATCATACCTCTAGACATTTGAATGACCACTGCTGCAGTAGCCTTCCAGCTTCCAAAGCTGTAGGGCAGCACCTTCCATGTGCCCAAATTGTCTGGCAACTCAAGCTGAGCTGACTAAAAGACAAGTTTGAGTGTGAAGCCCTGTAGTGCTTTCCTGCCAACAAAGCAAGGGAGGCTGAGCACTGAAAGGACAATGTTAGTGACAACAAAAGATAAACATCCATACCTTGACATAAAAAGCAAACCCAAAAACAAAGGGTATGGAGGAAGGGAGTGGCTATTGCAGCAGTGCTCATTCAAACATCTACAGTTAAGTTTAATTACACAACCTTACTATGTTCATGTTGACCATGGCTGCAGTAGCCTTTGCTATAGGGGTAGATAGCTAACTACATCTGGAAGGAGAAAGGAAGACTCCAGGAGACCCTGGAGAATGGTCTTAGCAAAGCTGATCCGGACCTAAAGAAGGAATCAAGTTTAATAGTGCTTTGTAAAAATATGTGCAGAGGACCAAGTTGCAGCTTCTAGAATACTTCCAGAATTCAACACTTTACAAAAAACTACAGATTAAGCCAAGGCCTTGACTCTGCCTGAAATAGTTTTGTTGTTATGGTGAGCATAGCAAAACACAATGGACTCTGTTCTACTATAGGTTTGTCCTTTCTTTTTACCATCACAAGAAATGAACAACTGATCCAGAAATCTGAAAGATTTAGCTCTGTTAAGATTGTGCCAGAGTTTTCTGTGGACATCCAAGGTACAGAGTATGCTCTCTCCTTCATTTTAGGTTCAGGAAAGAAAGAGGAGATGGACAGTTTGGCTTAAAATAAACTCTGATACCACTTTAGGCATAAAAGGATAAGTCCTCAAAGTAACCCTGTTCCTACGAAAAATGAGTGTGTGTTAACTCACCATAAGAGACTACAACTCAGATAACCTTCTTGCAGAGGCTAGAGCAATCAGTACAACTGTTTTCTATATTACAAACCTCAAGTCAGCCAGGTCAGTTGGTCAAAATGGAACAAGTGTTAGCTTCTCCAACATAAAATTAAGATCCTAAGTAGGGGCTGCCAGTTTTCTTGGAGCCTTCTTATGCAAAATCCCTTTCAAAAACATTTTGACATGAAACTGCATTGAAAGAAGAGGACACATGGGCAAACATGATGAAATGGCCGATAAATGAACCTTGACAGATAAATACAAAAAGCCATAGGATCGTAACTCTCACAAATATTAAGACCAGACAACATCCGGCCCCGAATGGGTGCTGGTTATGTTTATGTCACCAACTAGAAAATGTTTACTTGCTAATATATGATCTTCTAGTAGCAGGCTTTCTTGCCTCCATTTGTACTGCTGCACATCATCAGTTAACAGGTGCTCAAAAGGAATTAAGACCCTATTATCCAGGCAGTCAACTAAAATTGACTGATGGCAGAGTGCTTCAAAGTGCCACTGTTCTTGTGTGAGTAGATTCAATATGTGACGAAGCGTGTGGTAAATACCCCTGGCTTTTCCAAAAGAAGGGAAAACCATGCATGCCAGCACCAAGAAGGTAGTCAACAGACTGATCTTGAGGGATTCTTTGTGAATCTTCAGAAGTTTCCTGGACATTAGTGAAAAGGATGGAAAAGCATTTAGGAACATTACTGTTCAAGGAAAGGAAAAAAAATCTTTTAGGCCTTCTTGCTTGGAATCCTGGAATAGAATCTTGCCAGTTGATTGCTCAAAAAGGAGGCAAATAGGTCTACTTGAGGAACCCCCCCCCCCAGAGATGGATCAAATCTTGGAAGACCCTCAATCTAATTTCCATTCAAGAGGGTCTGCCCTGGTCCTACTCAATTCATCTGTCACACTATTTTGCTCTAACAGAATATAGGATGATTCAGAATGAGACACTACTGTA